>NW_004457538.1:6311-25652 GCF_000313135.1 Acanthamoeba castellanii str. Neff
GCCCCGTAGATGTCGTAGATGTCCTCGAGATCCACCTCCCCGTTCTCGCACATCTGATACCACTTGGACCTCATCTTCTTGCTCATCATGTCCGCTATCTGCTCGGTGGTCGTAGTTGATGAAGAAGACGACGACGAAGAGGCGTAAAGAAGAAGAAGAAGAAAGGAAGGGTGACGTACGTCTTTGAACATCTTCTCGAAGTCGTCGAAGATGTCGCTCCGCTGTCGGTACCACCGGGAGAAGTCCTCGTGGCCCATGCCACCCATGCCGTACGCCGTGAAGTCGTCGGCGCGCCCGGTGCGGCCCGCCCTGGCACCGCCGGCCCCGTAGTTGGTGTAGTCGGATTGATGCGTGTACGACGTATACGTCGACGAGCTGCATACAGACATAATGTGTCAGTGTGTCGTGTGCCGTGTGCGGTGGTGGGAGAAGCGTGAGCTCGCACCTGCTTGAGCGCATTCGTCGCATGCCGTCGTACTCCTGTCTCTTCTTGGTGTCCCTCAAGATCTCATAAGCGCTCGTCGCCTCCACAAACTTCTTCTGGGCGTTGGGGTTCTCTTTGTTCATGTCCGGGTGGTACTCCTTCGCTTTCTGTACGGATCGGTGCGGGTTGTGTTGCACAAGACGAACACAAAAAAAGGTCAGCTTGAGCCAAGATAGACTTACAACGCTCTGATGTACCTTGTAGAACGCGGTTTTGATCTCCTCCTGCGATGCGGCGTCCTTGATCCCCAGAATGTTGTACAAGTCCTTGGAGTACATCTCGTGTCCCATCGCTGCGTCGACACACGACACACACGACACACACGACACACACGACACACACGACACACCATCGCACACGAAGGGATATGAGCGAACTCGACTACTGAGAGGAAGGACGAAGGTGGGGGGAAAAAACCGTAGGATCGGGTGTGGCCGCGCTCGGGGTTGCCTGCAGTCACGGCAGTGCGAGTCCAGGCCACGGACGAGCCGAACACGAGCAGTGACGGACGGCGGCGGCCTGACGTCGCGAACGACGCAGCTGGCCCACGGGCGTGTGACAACCACGCACACGGAGCTGCAGCGGAGCGGAAGCTGCGCCGGTGGTGCGGCAACAGTGTATATGATGGTCGCTCGCACGGCGCGATTGTGGGCAGCGAGAAAGCGGCGTTGCCGCCTCTGAATGATGAAATCGATTGGAGGATTCAATTCGAGGAAAATCGCGATGCTATGCTAAAAACATGAAATGTGCGAAAGCCACTTCTTCCAACGACAGTACCTCGTCGCATTGCCGAGCAAGTGCCCGCGAACCACGTCCGTCGCCGAACGCCTCATGCTCTCCTTACTCTCCTACTGTTGATGCAGGCAATGTCCGGAAAGAGAGAAATGCAATTTTTCTTTCGATTTATTTATGGGCCACGTCAGCAAAGCCAAAGAAGGACTGTACACCCGCTTGAGGAAGAGAAGCGTAGAGGAAAAGAAGCAGGAGAGGATCCACCGACTCAAGAGCGCGTTGGGACCTACAACACCGGCGGGATCTGATAGTAGGACAGCAGCCCGTTTCTGATGGTCAAGAGGCGGTGGGTGAGTGGAGGGAGTGGAACTGGAAACAAAGGTGACGGGCTTGTCGTACGAATCGGTAACGGCCAGGGCCGAGCTGTGCGAGAGAAACTCGCCCGAGGTCTTGTAGGACATGTTGTTTGGCAGCTGCGGCGGACACATGTTGTTGTGGCCCCTGCACAAGGTGTGGGTTACAGCCGAGTCACAAGAGCTGCGTTTGCTCGATAGAAGAGGCGCAGTGAGGCCGTACCAGACTTGAAAGCTGCGTGACTCTCCCACTTTCCAAAGCGTGACCTCGGGCACGCCAAACGTGGCGAACACGCCGCCACCGTCCACCTTGATCTCGCCGATCTGGCGCTGGTAGGGATCCTGCACAGCGGGCGACATGTCTTTAGCATCTTCGATCAGCAGCGCAAGCCACACGCGTAGCTCACCATACCTGGAATACTTGGGTGGTTCGCTGCATGCGCGTGTCGAAGGTGTGGATCTGCCCGTCACCTAAGGTCGGGGAGAGGGGGCGTAAGCATGATGTGCGTGTCGTGCATGTCGTGCGGCTGGGAGGGGGTTTACCGTAGCCGAGGAGGATGGTGTATTCATCGCAATATGCGTGAGTGTAGAGCTCGGGTTTGGTGGTGTTGTAGAGCAGAGACTGGCGCGCCCGGTCGCTCGCCGCATTCACGCCTCCCGAATCGGTGCGTATGTCGAAGATGTGGAGCGTGCCCGGATCGGTCGTGCACGAGGCCAACCACGGATCTGCACACCAAACACAGGTGCCGAGCGGGTGTCAGACTAGAAGAGTCGGGAGACGGATCACATGTGTGGCGGTTTCGGGGGACGTACTGGTCGGGTGCCACCCCACACTGCCCACCACTTCGCCGCACGGGTAGATGCTGTTCTCGCTGTGCTGCTGATCGGTGGTGATGTCCTCGCATAATCGACTGATGTCCGTCACTGTGTTGTGTTACGACAGGTAAATACGAAAGGGTCAGCGTGTCGGCCAAGAAAGAAGTAGCCGAGGTGAGTCGAACCAAACACGGAACCGTCGAAGCCGCCGGAGAGCAAGAGGTTTCGTTTCGCCGGCGAGACGGCAATCTCCCGTATAAAGTCCTGCAAGGAGAGAGCACAAATGAGGACGAATGAAATGCTGTCTCAGCCATGGTGCCATGGGCGGAGAGTTGGTGTACCTTGTGAAAAGGAGGAAAGTTGATGGTCGCGAGATCGGCGCGGGTGTGCTGCGGCAGGCGCATGAGAATGAGCGTGCTGGCGATGGCCACGATCATGAGCTGCTCGTCCACCCATTGTATGTCTCGCACGTGCTGAGATGGTGGCACCGCCACCGCCATGTGTAACATATGAGATGGGGCTTTGCTCGTCCACACAAGGGAGGTCTCACGTACATTGCTGATGGGCTGCGTCCAAACGTCCGGCGAGCCGTTCCTTGTCATCAGCTTCCCCGTGTTGGGATCCATTCTACCGAATATCAGATAGTTGCTCTTTGACCTGCACGCACAGTCCAGGAAAACGATCGTGGTGAGAAGGGCGTCTGATGTGCTCATGTGGTGGTCGAGAGGCCGCTGAGAGAGCGAATCCTACCGCTGGGGATGCTGTTCTTCGGTGCCGCAGAGGAAGCGGCCGCTGCCGTCTCGCGCAAAGGCTGGCCGCGACAGAGCGGGAATGATCGGCGCTGCGCGTGTAATCCGCCCATAGAACGAGCACCCAAGTCTTAGAAGACACGGTACACCGACTACGAGCGCACAGCTTTGGCATCGCGTACCGGATGCCCCGAGGGCGATGTCGAACAGGGGGATCACCTCTCGCGGCCTGAACTGCGCGACGGCTCCACCTCTCGACTCCGCTTCCACCTCGCCCATCATCATTCCCCCTGCACGCGCCCCACCACGATGAGCTTCGACCACACGAGCACCAGCAGTACATGGGCACCGTACCGACGTTCATGCGCATCCCGCCGCCCTGGAGCGGCATGTCAAAGTTGGGCATTGGGGTGGAGGGCAGGGGGTAGAGCGGGGCCAGGCTGGGGAGGCCGCCGCCACCACCGCCCGATGACGAAGACGTACTGCCCCCACCGGTGGGCAGGTGGGCGGGCAGCTGGGCGTGCAGCTGGCTGGCGGCGGCGTCAGAGGTCGAGTAGTAGTCGGGCTGTGCTGTAGCCGCTGCCCACATCGACTCCATGTCCTCTTGGTGCTGTTGTTGTTGCCGCTGTTGCTGCTCCTGGTGCATGGCCTGCCCTGGTAGGCCACTGAACGAGGACCTGTCCATTCCTGCAAAGAGGAAAGTTGCGTTATCGCTTTGTTGGAGACCTCACGCGTAGAAGACAGAGTTCGACATGCCCCCCCCCCTTTCACGTTCTCTTTCTACTTCACCGACATGGCAAGTGGAGGTTATTTGGTACTTTGGTTGGAGACTGCGGCACCTGGGACGCGAGCTCTTTGCAAATCCTCTGCAAATCACTTCTGGTCCTGTTGTTCGCGTGCTTTCTTCTTGTTATTGCCCTTCTTCCTTTCTCCCTTTCAAATGCGACCTCCTCAACCGCGTTCGTGCCAGGAGAGACGTTTGGGTGCTGGTAGCTATCTGGTGGTCGCCACCTCCAGTGCCCCTCTTGTTCAGCGCGCTCGCCCACGAAAGCCGACGGCTTTTCCAGTCCTCTCCCGAGCTATGCGCCATTGATGGTCAAAGGAAAAATGCCACAAATTATTCGAGATAACAATGTTAACATTATCAATAACTAATAATAAATTGGAAAATAAATCAAGAACGAGAAAAAGCTGTCAATAATAAATAGATTTATTAATGTTAGTGCGCAACCACACAATAAAAGGACTACCACCGATCGCGCAGGAGAGCTTCGACGTCGGGCGACGCCTTGATGATGCCCTCCCGGTGGTAGAGCGCAGCGTCGGCGGCGCCGGTGGTCGCGTCGGCCGGGCTGGGGTACTTGTAGTTGGCCATCAGGCTGGCCGACTCGCTCAGGCGCAGCGGTGCCAGGTCGGCCATCCAGTTGAGTCCGTGCACGTAGGCGCCATTGCCCAGATGGAAGTTGGCCACCTGCAATGGTTTTTACAATGCAACGCTAAGTACGACCAATAGGCTTGCTCGAGAGTGGTAAGGGCAGGTCACGCACGCGATCGAGGGCTTGGGTGGACCCATTGACGGCCCTTTCGGTGATGACATAGTGAGCGCACAGGCGCAGCATGAGCGGCTGCAGGGCCCCCACTACGCGCTCGTTCTCGAACCAACGATGATTCTCCAGCGCTTCCTGGAGAGAGCAGAGAATGGTGTGGTGTGAGTGCATTCGTTGTTGATGGTGCTGTGAAAAGGCTTCACGCACCACGAGCGCTTCCTGAGGCGGTACGGAAGAAGAGATGCCAAGCTCCTTTGCCACGACCTCTACCTTGGCTGGCAGCATCGCCTTGAGCCACGCTGTACGCACATGAACGGTCACCGTCTCAGTGGTGCAAGGATCCAAACGTGTTGATTACGTACCTTTCCGCTCGGCGAGCGATGGGCTGGAGGGGCTGGGCGAGGAAAGCGAGAGCCGAAGCCAAGGCATGAAGCCAGGAATAGGCGAGAGAGTGCTGAACTCCGTAAGGCCTGACGGGCCACGAACAGGGACAATCAGCTGCCTCACCAGTCCGGCACCAACCCTATCTCGGACTTGGCCGCACCTTTGTACTGTTGGTGGAGGTAACGCGATGTCCACTTGATGAGCTGGTGCGGCAGATCGACACCCTTGAGACCTACGAACACATGAAAGTGGTAAAGTTAGAAAAGCTGAGGCTTCGAGTCGGGTCGATCCGCGCTAGTGTCCGTACCGGGTTGAGTCGTCACAATCGAATAGAAGATGGCCGCTTTCGCTTCTTCGGGGTCCAGCCTCTGAGCTTCATCGAGGTAGATCTCCTGTTCACCCGAACAGAAGAAGCGTCTATTGAGGTGAAAATCATGATGATCTACACACCGAATCGTGTTCCAGTGCGTACCTTCATGGAGGTGGCAATCCTGGGCTCGAACGCGACGTTGATGTAAACGAGCGGTTCCTGGACGAGGATGCGCATTGTCCGTCAGGAATTCTCTCAACGGTGCCTTGCGGTGCAGGGAATTGACAGAGGCAGCACCTCGGGGAGCAGTGGATGGAAGAAGGCCCAGCACTTTCTGCCTTTGCCCAGCCGGGCTTTGAAGGCGTCGACTGAGGCCAACGGGTGGACGGACTCGGTGTCGACCACCTGCGAAAGAGTGTTGAGCGTTTCTCTTGGCGATCACACGTGTGACGTGCGGGAGACGCACCTTCTGGAGCACAGTGAGTGGTGAGGTGCGTTCGATTTGCGTCAGGAGGAGCGAATGCGGATCGAAGCGCTCGCTCAGCACATCCTTCAGTCCGTCCGCGATGGCGCGCAGCTCGTTCCTCAAGTGCTGCTCGTTCGGGTCGCGCGCGTGTCTGATCGTTTGCTGTTTGAACGGAGAAAAAGTGCGTGTCTTCATCAGCGCACTTGGCCACGCGCGGCACACCGTACGCAGGCGCTGTAGGTACCATCAAGGAGGCACGCAGGGCGACCAAGCCGCGCAGGCGCTCGCTTGGGTCTTTCGTCGCCGCCACGCTCGCCTGAGGCACAATACAGAGAGAAGGCAGCTGATGTGAGCCGCATCCTCGCAGGCAAGCCTGTCGCCTGGCCTGGACCAGAAGAAGAAGAAGGGAGGGAGGAGGGAGGAGGGCACCGAAGCGGACGAGAGCCGGGGGTGGGCTGGAAGCGAGGCGAGCCGGTGCAGCCACGGCGCCTCGTCGGCACCAGTGGCAGCTTGTGAGGAAAAAGCCCGCAAACAAGGCGCGAGCAAGCGCGAGCCCCCTCGCGGCGGCCGAGCCAACCTCAGAGAAGAACGGCAGCCACCCCACGCTCCCCTCCTCATCTCTTGTGTACAAATAAAATAAATAAAAAAATGAGCCAACTATTCCAAGCATTTGCCCTCCCTCGTGGCACCTTTCCTCCCATCAACGGCCGCACATGCGCTTGCGACGATACCGAAATCCCGTATGTTGCATCGGGAAGAGCCAGGGCCAAATAGCTGTGGTCAGCCGCTCGAACTGAAGTACGACGGGGCTCTTCCGCCGCGCCAACGGCTCCACTGTTGGGGCTCTCGGTGTTGCCCTTGGCCAAGGGGCAGCAGCCTTTCGTTCTTTTTTTGCGACGAAAGGAGCGAAGTGGAGACAGAAGAAGAAGAAGAAGGAGGGGAGCTTAGTTGGAGAAGAAAGGTAAAGAGTGAGCTCGACAGCTCAGACCTGGTCTTGATCCATTGAGCGCGCGAGGCCAACAGAGCACGCCCCCACCTGGTGTCGAGGGTTGATTTCGGTTAGATCTCGTGGTTGAATCCATCGGGAGGACGGGACTGCCCGAGATTGACGATGGAACAACAAACGGCGACGGTGGCGACGGGGGAGCGGGAGGAGCGAAACCTCCAATTCACATCCTCAGTCCCCATCCCGTACGTGTCGCCCGCCGTTTGGGCGATGATGGATCCGTCCTTGCTGGCGCCCTCGCTCAGCGTAGAAGCCCTCGAGAACAACCTGGGGGTATGCCAATCGCTTCATCTTGAACCACCCTTTCATCCACATCCATTTTTCTTTGCCCAACGCGATTCTCTGTCCAATAATTTGTTCATTGCAATCGTAATTCAACCATTTTGGTGCTAAAATCACGCTACACGAATTATTACGATTTGCAGCAAGTGCTGGCGGTGCTGTCGGCGGTGACGCAGCAGCTGCGACCCGACGAGCAGCTCTCCTTCGATGCCATCGTGGCGGAGCTGACCAAGCCCGAGCTGCTCCACCACGAACATCAGCACGTGCAGGGCCTCGTGCTCGACTGTCTGCGACAAGTCGTGCGCGTGTGTAAACTAGACAACTACACCAGTGACCACCTTCTTTCCCCATCCTCCTCAACCAACACAAGCCCGCAAGTGAGCTGCGACAACGAGGTATACGTCGCATGTGGTGTGTGTTTGTTGAAGTCTAACGCCAGATGGTTGCGATCATATCTATCGTCATGCGCTCACACTTTCCTGTGCTGTCTATTCTTTGGGCAGAGGCGAGAGCAGGACACCAGCAGCAGCCCGCAACCACCGAAGGCGAACACACCTCTGGAGAAGAATCGGGCACACGGCAAGGCCCTCGCGGTGGCGGGAAAGGGTGCGAACCGAAAAGAGCGGCGACGGGCGCAGCCCGAGATGGAGCACTGGCTCTCGGCGCCCGGCGAACTGGCCACCATCATCAAGTGCGTCATCAGTATCAGTGCTATTTGTGTTCTGTGATAGATGAGGAAGTCTGCACTGACCCTGCACGTTTCGTGCACTCTCTCTCTCTCTCTCTCTCTCTAGGAACAAGGACTGGTCACAGACACCCCTGGGTCCGCTCTCGCAATGGCCGCTTGCGCTCAAGATTGCGCTCACAGTGTGCCTCTGGTCCCGCTACTCAGTTGTACGTCGCAACTCTGCCACTGCCGAGGCTCTAGAGCCTTGTGCCCTCCTATTTACTCAACTGCCGTGTGTCGTGTCGTGTCGTGCTATGCGGCCATAATGTGTGAACCATCAGGTCCTTTTCTGGGGGCCAGAATACAGGGTGATCTACAATGACGGGTATCGACACACAATGGGCGACAAACACCCGGCATACCTTGGTATGTGTGCTTTCCGCGACACCTACACACACGCACACCACACACACACGACAACCGTGCTGAGTTGATCTACAACAACTTGACTCCTGCGCACAGGCACGCCCTATTCGGTGTGCTGGAGCACGATTTGGGAGCAGCAGAGGCCGTTGCTCGACGGCGTCACCTTTTCCAAGAAGGCCAACTGGATCGAAGACCAGCTGAATTGCGTGGACCGGTTTGGCTACCTTGAGGTGAGTCAACTAGCATCGTCCATCAACACATCACACCTTAACCGTTAATGATGTTTTAACAACTAAACCGCGCCTCTCTTCTTCGTTCTTCTTCGGTTCTTTTTGCAGGAGGCCTACTTCACCTTCTCCTACAGCCCTTTGTTCCTCGAGGACAACTCGGTCGGCGGCATCTTCTGTTCCTGCTCGGAGACCACGTCACGCGTCATTGGCGAGCGTCAGCTGCGGTACTACGGCTCTCGCACTCGCCAGGGAGCCCTGCCCCGCAATCAATCCATTCACTAACCGAACTGGCCGGGGGCAATCCGCACACAGAGCGCTGCGCGACCTGGCTGCTCGAGGAGCAGATGCAGAATCGGCCAAGGGTGCGCTACACATCACAGCCGAGGTCATCAGCTCATCGGGAAAGTACGCATCGCGTCCTACGCACGATCTGTACCTTGTTCTGGGCCGATTACTCACCTGATCGGGTACCCTCCCTCCTCCCGTGTGCGGTGGGTGGCCAGGTGGGACATCCCCTTTGCCAATTTGTACCTGCTCGACGAGGGCATGAAGCACGCGTTCCTGGAGGAAGTCGTCGGACGGCAGGAGAAGGGCTCCGTACTGTGCCCCTACATCGTCACCATCCCTCGACTAAGCCAGTCGTAAGTAGCCACACAACGACACACAACGACACACACGGCTCTGCTTGGCTGGTGGGTTGTCATGGCTAACTCTGCCCTCGCAGCAGCGACAGCGATGGGAGTAGTGGCAGCAGCAGCGCAGGTGAGGATCGAGAGGAGGAGCAGGGCGGGTTCTGGTGCGCCCTGTTTCACGAGGTCGTGACGACACGCACTTCGCAGTTCCTCGACCTCACCCAGTTCGGCGAGGAAGTGCCACTGTGTGTGGCTTGGGAAGATCGGCCCAGGTACTCACCGCTCTTGCACGACACCACACACGACACACACGACACACACTGCCACCGATGCGCTGACGTTGCTTTTGTCCAGGTCGTGTGTTATATTTCCGATGCTGTCGCAAACGGATGCGGACAAGGTGGTGGGGATTCTTGTAGCTGGCGTGAACCCACGACACGAGCTAGACGACAACTACCGGTACCCATTAATTTCGATTATTTATCTATTTATCTATCTATTATTTATTGAATTAAAAAAATAGCTAGGTTAAAAGAGATATATTTATGCATTGTGTGCTCACCACCATTTTAGGATATTTTACAATTTGTTCACCGGGCATGCCGCGTCGGCTGTGACCAATGCCATGGCGCGCGAGGAGGAACGAAAGCGAGCAGAGGTGCGCCCTCCTCTCTCCTGGCTCGAACCCATATTCTGCGCCACCCGACTGATACGAGCTGTTGTTGTGTGTTTCTGTACAGTCCTTGGCTGAGTTGGACCGAGCCAAGACCACCTTTTTCTCCAATATTTCGCACGAGTTCCGAACGCCACTCACGCTCATGCTCGGCCCTCTCGAGGTGCGTTCGCCGCTGTCTCCGCCTGTGTGCCCTCGGTGTCGCATGACACTTGCTTACCAGCAAACACGTGTGCGCACGCACGCACCACACACACACCACCACACAGGATCTGATGGACAGTGCCGAGCTGCAGCTCGAGAAGGAGCAGCTGATGCTCATTCATCGTAACGCGCTGCGACTGTACAAGCTGGTCAACTCACTGCTCGATTTCTCGCGCATCGAAGCTGGCCGGGCGCGCGCCGTCTTCGAGCCGGTCGACCTCAGCGCCTTCACCCAGGACCTCGCCTCAATTTTCCGCTCGGCCACCGAAAGGTAATCGCGCGTGCGCGTGCGCGTGTGTGCGTGTGCGTTGGTGCTGAAGGTCGAGTTTGCGAACACACAGAGCGGGGCTAGACCTGTTGGTGGATTGCTCGGAGCTGGAGCAGGCGGTCTACGTGGACAAGGACATGTGGGAGAAGATCGTGCTCAACCTGCTCTCCAACGCGCTCAAGTTCACCATGCACGGCTACATTCGCATCAGCACCAAGGCCATCTCCGGTACTCTTTCTTTCTTTCTTTCTTTCTTTCTTTCTTTCTTTCTTTCTTTCGACCTGTGCGCACGACACGACCAACGACACGCAACACACAACACACAACATAACACACAACAACCGCACGCATGCACTGTGTTGCCGTTTGACACGAATTTGTGCGCCACCGTCTGACATGTATATATATAGAAACGCACGCCGAGCTGGCGGTGCAGGATACGGGCATCGGCATTCCGTCCGAGGAGGTGCCCCTGTTGGGCAAACGTTTCCATCGCGTGCAGACGCCCGGCGGCCGCTCGCACGAGGGCACTGGCATAGGCACGTGCGCCGTCCCATCGCGTCGCATCCCACCACTTACCCCTCCCAAGCGCTGATCTTTCCTCTCACGCGTCCAACACACGTGTGCGACGCGGGGCTCACCAACGTACGACACGCACCTCACAGGTCTAGCCCTGGTCTTCGAGTTGGTGCGCCTCCACGGCGGCACCGTGTCGGTGGAAAGCAAATTGGGCAAGGGTACGCCCACCGAGCGCACACGCTGCGATTATGGGATCGCTCCAACAAGGGGATTGGTGGTGATTGGTTGTTCTTACGCCCCCTCCCCCAATCAGGCTCCACGTTTCGGGTGCGGCTTCCGTTTGGCACGCAGCACCTGCCGGCCAATCAGATCAAGCGCATCGTGCGGACCCTGCCCGCGGCCTTTGCGGCGTCCGCGAAGTACCCAGCCTCGCCTCGCCATCACCTCCCCGAGGGCGGCCAGCCGCAGCTGCCGCCGCACCAGCCGCAGCCGACGAATGCGAACGCGGACGAGTACGACACGTCGCTGGCCGACGCCCGCAACTACTCGAAGACGGCGTCGTGGTGGCTGCCCTCGATCCCGATCGCGGCCTCGTCGTCGTCGCGCAACAGCTCGTCGATGTCGTCGGCCTCGTCGTCGTCGTCGTCTTCGTCATCGTCATCGTCGGCCTCGTCGTCGCCCGTGCTGTCGCTGTCGTCGTCACCGTCGTCCTCGTCGCCGGAGATGCCGTCGTCGCCGCGATCGCGCACGGCCTCCACCTTCAGCGTGCTCTCCGACAAGCACAGCAAGCGGTCCAAAAAGAAAGTGCGCATTCCTCCACACATTCCTCCCGCACATTCCTCCGCCACATTCTTTGCCGACGGCTTCGTCGTTGCGTGACGTCAGCATGACCCACTCACGCCACCCAACCAATTGCAGAGAGGCAAGGACACCAAGGCGCGAGTGCTGCTGGTGGACGACAATTTTGATATGCGCGAATACGTCGCGCGACTACTGAGCACCAAGTACGAAGTCATCAGCGCCGCCAATGGTACGTCACCACTACCACCACCTCCTCTCGAAGCCACGCACTGCGACCATTGACAGGCTAACAATCGCCCGCATCCGCGCAGGTTTGGAAGCGCTGAGCGTGCTGCGATCCGGGCCGAATGCCATCGACCTAGTACTGACCGATGTCATGATGCCCTTCCTGGACGGTTTTTGGACTCCTCAAAGAGCTTCGGTACGACACACGACACACGACACACGACACACGACACACGACACACGACACACGACACACGACACACGACACACGACACACGACACACGACACACGACACACGACACACGACACACGACACACGACACACGACACACGACACACGACACACGACACACGACACACGACACACGACACACGACACACGACACACGACCCACGACCCACGACCCACGACCCACGACCCACGACCCACGACCCACGACCCACGACACACGACACACGACACACGACACTGATCATGGCACGATAGGTCGCGAGACGAGACGCGCATGTTGCCGGTGATTATGCTGTCGGCGCGAGCAGGCGAGGAGGCCAGCGCCGAGGGCCTGGCCGAGGGGGCCGACGACTACCTCATCAAGCCCTTCACCGCGCGCGAGCTGCTGTCCCGCGTGTCGTCGCACCTGCGGATGGCCCGCATGCGCATGGAGGCGGCCGACACCGAGCACACGCTGAGGATGGACGTGGCCGAGGGCAAGGAGCGGCTCGAGCGCATCCTGGCCTCGATCCAGGACGCCTTCGTGTCGCTCGACGCCCGGCTGCGCTACTCGTTCGTCAACACCAACGCCGCCTTACTTCTCGGCGCCAAGAAAGAGGGTATGTGCGTGTCGTGCGTGTCGTGCGTGTCGTGCGTGTCGTGCGTGTCTTAACGTGATGTGCGCGTGTCGTGTCGTACATTAGATATGGTGGGCCACAACGTGTGGCGATTCATGGTCGACACGGAGGACCGCGTGGTGCGACGCAACCTGGAGCGGGCGGTGAAGGAGAAGGTGGACCTCGTGTTCGACTATTACTACAACAACCGGGACCGCTGGTACGAGAGCCGGATTTATCCGGGAGCCGACGGAGGCGTCACGCTGTACACGATCGACGTCACCGCGCGAAAGAAGTCCGAGATCCGGCTCGGCCTTATGTCCCAGGTCGGTCGGTTGCTGTCGGCCAGCGTCGACAGCCATCTGCCCTCGCTGCTCTCCGGCGCTCTCAAGATCATCGCAGGTACCAACCACAGCCAATACAACCGACCACGCGCGGCTGCCTGCGTTGTTGAGACTATTCAAAAAACTAAGTTCACGCACCCGCGCTGCTATGACAGGTTCGGTGGTGGCGGACTGGTGCATTCTCGACGTGGTCGCCGAGAACAACACCCTACAGCGCATCGCCACGCCCCAGGCCGCCACCCAGCTCTGGCAGCTGCACAAGCTCCCATCGCCAGCAGCGGGGGACAAGGGCAAGAGGGTGACGGGCGGCAAGAAGTACTTCAAGGAGCTGGAGCTGTGCAACGGAGAGCGCGTGGGGATCGAGTGCGGGTTGCCCAACCCCGACGACTTCTTCGTGTGCTACCTCGAAGGCCGCGGCAAGATCTTCGGCTGCTGGCTCTTCGCCCGACACCCGTTCCTTCAGTCTGGCTTCCACGTACCTTCTTCCTCTCGTGCGGTTGTGTCGTGTGCGGTTGTATGTCGCGTGTGTCGCGTGTCATGTGTCGTGTGCGGTTGTGTGTTGTGTGCGGTTGTGTGCGGTGTGACTCAAAAATGTGAGTGCAGCACGAGGACATTGCGACGGGCGAGGAGCTGGCGCGACGAGCGTCGATGGCGATTGACAACGCGCGCCTGTATCATGAGGCCGAGAGGGCGAACCACGCCAAGGACCACTTCCTCGCGGCCCTCTCCCACGAACTCCGCACACCGCTCACGCCCGCGCTCCTGCTTTCCGAGTCCCTCCTCGGTCCGTACCGCGCCACCTTAACCATCAAACTCTTTGGGGGCGTTCAATTTACTTTGAAATGCATGGAATGCGTGTGCCTATATTTGCGCAGGAGAGGGACTGCCGCCACAGGCCGAAGAGAATGTGCGGATGATCCACGAGTCGGTGGAGCTGGAGGTGCAGCTCATCGACGACCTGCTCGACCTCACCAAGATCTCGCGGTACCTCGACACAACACTCGCATTGATGGCTACACTATATTCACGTGTTGTGTGTGTGTGTGTGGTACAGGAACAAATTGGAGCTACACTTGCAAGAGGTGGTGGCGCACGAGCTGTTGAGTCGCACGCTGCAGATCGTGGGACACGAGATCAAGCTCAAGAAGCTCCACGTCTCTACCGACTTCGCCGCCACCATCGACCGACTCAACGCCGATCCCGCACGGTACATCCCCCCCCCGGTGCCCGCCAGACGCATTTCACCTGACCTCTTCGTGTGCTGTGTGCGGCGTGTGCGGCGACGATGTAGGCTGCAGCAGGTGTTTTGGAACATCACGAAGAACGCGATCAAATTCACGCCGGAGGGCGGCGCCATCGCGATCCGCACGCGCAACTACGAGGCCGTAGACGACGACGCCGTGCCCTCGGAGAAGGAGAAGAAAAAGAATGAAATGATTCAGGAAATGCGGAAGCGAATCCAGCCCCACGGCACGTGCGGCGGCGGCGGCGGCGGCGGTAAAGAGAAGGAGGCCAGGGAGGCTAAGGAAGCGAAGCGGCGGCTCATGCTCGCCGTCGAGATCATGGACACGGGCATCGGCATCGAGGACCACGTCTTGCCGCACCTCTTCCGCGCCTTCGAGCAGGGCGACGCCTCCATCACCGTGCGCTTCGGCGGCCTCGGCCTCGGCCTCTCCATCTCACGGTACCACACACGACACGACACGACACACGCTGTGATGCTCACCCATGCGTGAATGGGGGGGGGAGCAGATCGCTGGTGGAGATGCACCAGGGCACGCTGAGCGCGGCAAGCCAGGGCAAGAACAAGGGCGCCACCTTCACCATCCACCTCCCAGTCGTACGGCCCGCCGCCTCCTTTCATTCTCTAGCGATTCCTAACCGACTCTGTGTACCGCGCAGTTCAAGGGCGGGGCGCTGCCGTCGCCGACGGGTCGCACTTCGCTGGGCTCGGCGGAGATCAAGCTGCTCACTCCGTCCTCCTCCTCCTCCTCTTCATCATCGTCTTCGTCGTCGCCGTTGGCTTCGGCTTCGTCGTCACGCGCCTCTTCCCCAGTGCCGAGTCTCGCCGACGCCGCTGTCGCTGTCGGGCTTGTCTCTGCCTCTAGCGGGGGGAGTGTCGACAACGTCAGCCAACTCAAATCGAGCTATTCTGTCGACAGCATCAGCAGCGGCGGCGAAAGCAGCGGTTTCTCCCCGCTCTCGTCCTCCTCGTCCCTGCCCACCGTCATCCCGGCCTCCAACTCCTTCTCGCCGCCCACCTCCCCGCGTGGCGCCGCCGGCTCGCCCGGCCCACCGCCGCCACGCGACCTCAAGGTACACCCAACGCCAGCCCTGGCGACACCCATTCGGCATTGCTTGGGCTCACGCAGTGGTGGTGGTGGGCCGACAACAATGGCAGGTGCTGCTGGTCGAGGACAACAAGAGCACGCTGGTGATCATGTCGCGGCTGCTGCGCCAGAAGCTGAACTACGACGTGGTGGTGGCCTCGAGCGTGGGCGACGCCCTGCGCGCGGCGGACGAGGCCCGGGGCGAGTTCGACCTGGTCATCAGCGACATCGGCCTGCCCGACGGCACGGGCCTCCAGCTCATGACCACCCTCAAGGCCAAGTACAACCTCAAGGTACCCCCAGTCGTGTCGTGTTGTTGGTCATTGATCGTGTCGTGGTGCATGTTGCGTGTTGCGTCGTGTGCGGTGATGCGTGTGCGGTGATGTGTGTGCGGTGTGTGCTCACGACATGTGGTGCGCTTGCAGGGTATTGCGCTGTCGGGCTACGGCATGGACGAGGACGTGCAGCGGAGCGCCGACGCGGGGTTCGAGCTGCACTTGACCAAGCCAGTGCACTTTGCCTCCCTCTTGGCGGCCATCCACGCCCTTCATCACCACCAGCCGCCGTCGGCGGGCAACCCTCAGCCTACTGATGACCCTCCCTTCCCATCGGATCACGTGTAATAAACGCAGAGTGTTTTTTTTTATTTGTTTTACATGTATCTCTAATTTATTTATTTTTTAACATTTAAAATTGGAGTTTTTGCTCCGCCTACAGGCCGGCAGCTCGCGGCGCTCAAGTGGGCGCGGACCAACTGCCCGTGGGACGAGGAGACATGTGCCGCGGGTGGCCATCTCACGAGATGTGCTGTCCACATAATTTAAAATAAAATAGTAAAAAAAGAAAAGGAAAACGAAAAACGAAACACAGATCAGAAGCAACGAGGCTCCTGCGAAGATGCTGGAGCGCCTTTCCTTGACCAACAATGCCGCCAAGTTCCCTCAGAAATGGTAGGCCATCATCAGCATCTTTGCATGGTGGTTGCTGCTGCGAGTAAAAAAAAATATGGCTTGTGCGATTCATCATTTATTGTCTTGTGTAGAATGCCATGGGCAAGGCAGATGAGCTTTTCATCGTGTTTTTTAATAGGATTAATCTTTATTTCTGGGGGCCAGCTCGATTCAGCTGAAGCTGGCCATCAATCGTATGCGATTGCACCGCACGAAGAAGCTCGAGGAGGGAAACCGCCACAAAAAGCAGATCGCCGACCTCCTGGCCACCGACAAGGAACAGCTGGCACGCGTCAAGGTCCCTCCCTCCCACCCGCATGCCCCTTGGTCGCAACCGCGCTTGACTGTGTGTTGTTGTTGTCGTTGCGCTGATGATGATGATGGATGGTGGTGATGGATGATGGCACTGGTGGCGGCACGTGTGTGTGTGCAGACGGTGTCGGTCATTTTCGAGGACTACATGATCGAGGCGCTCAACATGGTGGAGGTCTACTGCGAGACCATCGTCTCCCGCGCGCAGCTTCTCTCTGCACAGAAGTAAGAGACACTCGTGTTCTGTGCCGTGCGTGTCGTGCGCGCGCTCGTGCGTCGTGGCGAGATCAAACTGACGTGGTCGCAACGCGTGCGTGTGTGCGTGCGTGCGTGTGTGCGTGTGCGTGTGTAGGACGTGTCCTCTTGAGCTGAAGGATGCCGTCTGCAACATTATCTACTGCGCGCCCTATCTGGCCATGGAGGAACTGACCAAGGTTGGTTTATATTTATTTATTTATTCAATTATTTATTGAATTTGCATAAATAAATAAATAAATATAAATAAATAAATGAAATAATGCTAATTGCTGTTTTTCGCTGCAGTTGCGTAAGGCGTTCATCAAGCGCTACGGGAAGGACTTTCCGATGGACTGTGAGCGCAACGGGTACCTCAACGAGAAGCTCATCTCGCGGCTGCAGCACAACCCGCCCGACGAGGCCCTCATCAACTACTACCTCTCCGCCATCGCCAAGAAGCACAACATCGACTGGGAAGTCCCTGTACGTTCTTTTCCTCCCCCGCTTCCCCCTTCACTCTTTTTACTCTTCGTTTTCGCTCTTCGCGCTCTTCGTTCTTTTGTTTCCTGATGTATGTCGTTGGTCGCGCGTGTGTCGTGTCGTGTCGTGTCGTGTCGTGTCGTGTCGTGTCTGCAGGTGGGAATGCTCCCGACGTCGATTCTCACGCCACAGCCGGGCGCGCAGCAGCCGCAGTTCCCGACCTACGGCTACCCGCCCATGTCCGGCCAGCCGGGCGCACAGGGGCCGCCGCCCACCTCGCCGCCCCAGCCCCACCACGCCCCGCCCTCCGCCGTCTACTACCCCGCGCCCGGCCAGTTCCCCGCGTCCCCATCTTCGCCCACCTTCCCTCCCGCCCACTTCACTCAAGGTGCCCCCGACCCCCCGCGCGCGTGTCGTGTGCGGTGCGTGCGGCAACTAAATGTTTCTTGTGTGTGTGTGTGTGTGTATGTATGTGTGTGTGTGTGTGTGTGTGTGTGAGACAGGTGGAATGCAGCAGGGCGGCATGTCGCAGGGGACCAGCGCCATTCCGAGCGCGGACTCGGTGGACGACCTCGAGGCCCGCTTCCGCGCGCTGTCGGGCCAGCCGGGCGGCGGCGATGGCGGTGGCGGCGGTAATCTGCAGTCGCTCCAGCACGGCGCGGTGGTGCAGAACTCGCAGCCCATGCCCGACTTCCTGGACGAGCTCGACTCGATGTGGAAGCAGTCGGCCTCGGCCGCGCGCGCGGTCGAGCCCGCGCTGGCCCGCGTCGACGCGGCGCTGGCCGAACTCGAGGCCTCGGCCCGGTCCGTCGGCGCCGGCAAGCTGCTCGCCCGCAGCGCCGTGCCGCCGACCAACGGTAACGACCCACCCCCGGCCTCTAACCTTCACGCACGACCCGACACGACCAACGACACGCCACTCGCACACAATAACGCGTGTGTTGTGTCGTGTCATGTGTGTCGTGTGCGATGATAGATGAGGCGGCGGCAGCGCTGGCGGCGGCAGTGGAAGCGCTGCGGCAGGCGACGTCCGGGCTGTCGTCGGAGGCGGCCAACGGACGGCCGATCGGCGACAAGGCCCTGACGCTCGCGCAGGCCCTCGCGCGCCTGTCCGACCTCTCCGTCGAAGCCGCCGCTCAGCTCGCCAGCGTCGATGCCCAGGTGCTCCCCACCCCCACCCGCCCCCATCGCCTCGCGCCTTGCTTCGCTCACGTGTGCGGTCGTGCATGTGCGGCCATGTGTGCGTGTGCGGCTGTTAGGCGTCGGCACTGCGTGCGGTCCGCGCGTCGCTGGAGTCGGGCCGCGTGCTACTGGCCGCGGCCGAGGCCACCGGGGCGTCGCCCCACGACCCCTCCCTGCGCGACCGGCTGGGCCAGGCCTCGGCCGGCGTCGCCGCCGCAGTCAAGTCCCTCTTCGCCATCCACCAGCAGGCCCGGCAGCAGCAGCAGCAACCCGCCCCGCAACCCTCCGCCTCCTCCTCATCATCCGGTACACCGCACACGCACAACCACACCGCACCCACCGCACACAACTCATTGCGCGTGTGCGTGCGGTTTCAGCGGACGAGGCGGCGCGTGCGGAGATCATGAAGGCGGCGCAGGCGCTGATCGCGGCGGCCACGCAGCTGCACGAGACCTCCACGGGCGCCGCGCCGCGCAAGCCGCCTGCGGGTCCGAAGACCGGCGGGTGGGAGGACCTGGCCTACGATCTGGGCGGCCTCCCGCCGGGTCTCATCCCGCCGGCCCAGCACATCGCCGGCGCCGCGGGCGCGCTGCTGGCCGCCGCGGCCGAGTGCCAGGCCGAGCGGGTGCAGGCCATGTCAACAGGGCCGCACTACCACGCTGACCCGGCCTGGACGAACGGCCTCGTCTCGGCCAGCCGCGCCGTCACCTCCACCACCTTCCATGCCCTCAGGTACGGCACGACACGACACACACACCGCACACACCGCACACGGACCACCGCATATGCGGCTGACGTGATCGCGCGCGGGTGGTAGATTGGCGGTGGCGGTGGGCAAGGGCGAGGCGGACCTGCCCACGCTGCAGGCGGCGCTCCGCGCAGAGTCAGCTGCCAGTGCCCAGC
>NW_004457538.1:25928-28681 GCF_000313135.1 Acanthamoeba castellanii str. Neff
ACTCTCAGGCGCGTATCCTGCGTCTGGAAGCCGAGCTGGACAAGGCCCGCGGTGATCTCCACGGCATGCGCAAGCAACGCTACGAGGGCGGTGCGGGAGGCCGACCCTCCTCCTAGGCCTACTCCATTCTCGCGTCAACTTTGCTTTGCGCCATGGCGCGCGTGGAACTTGATCTGTACAGACATGCAGCACCACACCAAACACAGACCCGGTTGTACAGGGAACTCCTCTTTTTTTGTTCTTCTCTCCTTTCCTTCGTTTGCACCATCGAAGTTCAGCGGGTTCCGCGGCGGCGGGTGCGAGGCGCGAGTTCAGAAAGGACAGCAAGCCAAATGAAGTGTTTCTGGTTCGGAAAAACGAAAAAAAAACAGAAACAGCGGAAAGACCATGTTTTAGTGTAACACCAGAAATGGTGATGCAGTCCCTTTTTAGGGCTACCGGTGCAACACGCAACACAACAACTCTTGTAACCCGAATTGCCTAATAACTAAATTCCTTTTTCAGTTGTTTTACCTTTGATCGAAGGTACTAAAAAAGGCTACTTACAGGAGTCTTCTGTGCAGACAAGGAACAGTTAGTTGAAGAGAGTGCACGTTTCTTTTTTGGGCACACTACTCCTTCATGATGCTGTCCTGGATCTTCAGTGCCAGTAGTCTCGCCTTTTCCGCTCGCAGTTCCTCCAACTGTTCCAACAAACGCATTAGGGGCGCGGTGGCATTGCGAATCACAAGGGAAAATAAAATAATATTTAGAATATAATTAAATTAAATAAATGGAAAAAGAATAAAAAGAAAGAAAGAGACGGGCGTACGCGTCGCTTATTTTGCTCCTGGCGATCGCGGAGGAGTCGCAGGAGAGGCTGCGATCCGTACTCGAGCAGCCGCGCCACCGATTTTTGGTGGACCGCTCCACTGTACACCTCCATGAGCGGATGCACCCGACCTCTGTTTGTCGCCGATCGTCAGCATTGCTACACACGACACACGACACACGACACACGACACACGACACACACAGCAGAGGGACAGGTTACCCGGGTGCTGGGGCGATGGCTTCGTTATAGGAGGCGCGGTCCTCTTGGCCGATGATCTGCTGGAGTTCGACGAGCTTGACGAGCGTGTTGGGCGCGTTGGCGTCCGGCGGGACCACGGTCAGCGGGATGTTGACCTGCTCGTACCCGGCGCCTTGCGTCTGGCCGCCTGCCTGGCCGAGGTCGAGCGACTGGAACGCTATCACTTGAATTCGGCCGTTCTATTCCCCCAAGCTCCCAGTTAAAACGCGCCGCACACGCACACGCACCACCCACTCACACACTCGCTCACAACCACACCCACTCCACACACACACACACACACACACCACACAACAACACACAAGGAGAGAGGGGTACCATTTCGGCATCTGTGTTGAAGCAGGAGAAGATGAGTCCGATGAAGCCGCTGTCCATCATCTGGTACATGGCCTGCGTTCGCACGTCTGCATGTTTTTTTAAACCAAAAACCAAACAGTTTGCGTTTCGTTTTCCAACAATTTCCACCAAACCATTTCAATTTCCATCAAAAAACGTTCAAGAGGTGGTACGTACCAACGTGAGACGGGTGCACGGTGATGTGCGGGTGGGAGTGGTACCAGCCCACCACACGGATCTGCTTGCCCAGTTGCACCGAGAGACGCTGTGAAGGCACCACAACGCACACCGGTCAGTGACACGACGAGGATGAACGAAAAGGAAGTCGTTGAATCACGCGAGATAACGCAACGTTGCCGCAAACACGCACATGCACGCGAGATGCAGTGTACCTCGGCCTCGGCGGCGGCGGCCGTGAGCTGTGCCGGCTCGATTTCTACACGGTCCTTTCGCTTGTCCGATCTTTTGTAGATAAATAAAAATAAAAATAAAAATAAAAATAAAAATAAATTACATAAGTATAATGAAAGCAGAAATAAGGCCGGTGAGCGCACCTGGTGAGCACCGACACGTGCGAAACAAAGGCGATGGCACCTCGTGCTGATTTCTTTGCGGATGAAGGAGGAGGGGATGAGCAAACGTGTGAAAGGCTCCAAAAATATGAAATGGTGAAAGAAAAGGGTCTTACTTTGATGTCGCCGAGAAGAAGCCCCATGACCTCCTCCTTCTCGGTGGTGAGGGCATGGGACATGCACACGAGGAACGCTTCCGTGCTCACGAACACCCCCCGCAAGCCGCTCATCGTCAATCGAGTTTTTTATTTTACTACCACTGGTTTTCTTTCATGATTTCTTTACAGTGCGTCCGCAGAAAACTTCAACGCACGTGCAGATCGGAATCCAAACAATGCATGGCCATGGATTCGTCGATTCCTCGGGCCGAGGCCACGTGGCATGCTGGAGCGACCTATCAACTTCTGGGGGAATCCCGGTAGCACACCTCCTTCCCTTTTTCCGCGACGTCGACAAAAATATAAAATACCAAAACAAATAAAAGGGTGTCTGTTGTGCAAACAATAACATAGATAAACAAATAAATAGCTGCGTAGTTATGTGCACGCGAAAAGGCCGAGGAAGTGGTTGGACAGGTATTTTTTCTGTATATTGATTGATTTGTTATGTGTGCAGGATTCACCGGAGTGCCTTGTAGGGCTGCTGGGGGCTGTTCTCGACGGCCGAGCACTTCATGCCGTCGAGGTCCATCTCCGTGGGCGGGGTGCCAATGAGTCGGGTGGCCCAGTCCTCGAAGTAGAACGACTTGCTGCAGCTCTCCTCCGCCATCGATG
>NW_004457538.1:29880-34928 GCF_000313135.1 Acanthamoeba castellanii str. Neff
TCCACCTCCTGCCGCAGGCGGCTGTTTTCGTCGGCCATGCTGACGAGCTTTCGCTTGAGCAGCAGCTGCTCGTGCAGCTCTGTCTCCTCTTCCCGCTCCCTCTCCCGCAGCCGTCGCTCGTCGTCCGCCTGATTTTCGAACCGTCGACGCAGCTCTTCGTTCTCGTCACGCAACTTCTTGTTGTCAACCTCGAGCTTCGTTATCCTAACCGCCACTGGTTCATCAGTCACGCGCCACCCCGCTCACCATTGGCGGACCTCCGCCCTGAGGTCAACTGACGTCACGAGCACGTGCCCACGAGCCACCACCGGGGGGGGGGCACGCACCGGAGCAACAGCTTGGACTCCTCCTTGTCCATTGACCCTCGGCCCTTGCCACCCTGGTTGGTGTGTTGGTGGTCCGCCTTGCCGCCGCCGTTGGCCGACTCGTCGCCGACGGGCGCCGTCGACGCGGTCGCGGAGTCCTCCGACTCAGCGGCGCCGGCGTCCAGGGACCGAACGTCGAGCTCCTTCTCGATCTTCAGCTTCAATGTGACCGCCTGCGACATTGCTCTGTGGTGTGTTGTGCCAACCGCGCGCGCGCGCACACACCGCACACATAATGAGCGTAGGCACCACGACCTGATGCGTTGTTGATGCTGCTGTTGGGTGGGTGGACGTACCGAGCTCGGAGGAGCACGTCCATGCCCTCCCGGCTGTCGGTGATGGTCCTCTTCCTGATCATGCTGCCGGCGCCCACGATGCCGCTATTGCCGCCGCTGCCCAGCGCGACGCTGCTCCCGATGCCGCTTCCGCCTTCTGGTCGCCGCCGGAACCCGCCCAGTCCTGCGCCACCAAACCAAACGCATTCAGCAAAGAGAGCACAATGCATGTACAAAAAACGACATACACACGACACACGACACACGACACACTGCAGCATACACGTCTGGTGTTGAAAGGCGCACCTCCGCCACCGGCTCGCGAAGTGGACGGCGAGGAAGGCGGGGCCGACCCGGAATGAAGTGAGGAGAACGAAGACGAAGAGGGAGACGAGGAGAGTGGAGGATGGTGCAACGACGACGACGAGGAGGAGGAGGGAGGAGACGAAGAGAGAGAAGCCGAAAGCGCGGACACGGACGACGACGACCCCAGGGCGAACGGAGGCATCCGCACCTCGGTGGTGAAGGCCGGACCCTTGGCCAAGGTGATGGCCCGCGAGATCTCCCCGGCGAGCGCCTTCACCACCACCAGCGCCGCCTCCATATTCTTTGTGTTGCCTGTGCACGCCAATTTAATAGGTGTTAGCAGCAATAAATGTAATAATAGTAATAATAGTAATAAGAATAAAAAGCCTGACCTGGGTTGAAGTGGGCCACTTTGACGGCCTCGATGAGTTTGGGCGAGGTCGTCTTGATCTGGTTGGCGACGTGTAGCACTTCGTCTCTGTGCTTGGGGCTGGTCTCTGCGTACTAGTAGGCCGTGCGCCAGAGGATCGGAGTTAGACACTGCGTAGCTTTCATGGCATCAGGGCCATCCTTCGGGGAGAAAGCGCGTGTGTACTCGATAGGCTATGTCGCTCAGGGTCTTCACCAGCTCGACGCAGCTTTGAGCAAACACGCGGGCCGCCTCTGTCGTCGTGCGGAGCAGACGTCAGCGCCCAATGGCGCGCAGCAAAATAAACAAAAATAAAAATGAACCAAATGTGAAAAATAAAAATCAACAAATAAAACAAAATTAAAAAAACAAAAACAAAAAAAGGGCACCGATCATCTCGGCGTCGGTTCGGCGTGTCTTGCTGACCAGGGTCTGTGGCACGCACACAAAGAATGGATCGATCAGTGTGCGGGTCCCACCTTCCCTCGAGCAGCAGCAGCAGCAGCAGCAGCAGCAGCAAGACGTGCCTTAGCCGAGGACGCGCAGTTCTTGCAGGCATGGCTCAGCACCTTCTGGTCGACGTCCTCTTCGGCTGCAGCACCGAGCGACCAACAAAGAAAAGAGTGGTAAGACACATCCGCGCTCAGCACTGCTGGCGTGAAGCGAAAAGAGAGAAGAAAAGAGAAGAGAGAACCTTGCATGAGGTTGGCGGTGAGCTTGCCGATCTTGATGAGGGAGCGGATCATGGCGTGCTTGGTCTCCGCGGTCTGTCCGATGGCGGGCGCCTGGGCCAGGCCCTGCGCCACCTCCCGCAGGGCGTTGGCCTCGGCCTTGAGCTCGCGCCCGTAGTTGAAGATCGCCTCCCGCAGCCGATGCTCCTTGGTCGACGCCCCCACCGCCTCTGCCCGGCCAGCGCTCAAAAGAGCGAAAGCGTCAGCCAAAAAGAACGAAAAAAGCGAAGGGCCAAAGAGCCAGCATGCACGTGCACATTTTATTCCTCGAGTTTGCTGAACATGTGTGATAACTCGCGCAACGTTCCAACGCGGTGTACAATAATAAGTATTATTTAATCATTAGATATTTGTTGGTAAAAAGTTGTTTTTTATTTCCGATTTAGGGCGGGGGGGGGTACCGGCAGACTCAACGAGGAGGTCGGTGGCGTGGAGGAAGGATTCGAGGATGGGGAGGGACTCGCGCCCGAGGCCGGGACCCCCCGCACCGGACATCTCCACGAGGCGCTCGAGGCCGTCACTCAATGCGGTCGCCACCGACGACGACATGTTGTTTGTGGCTGCGGCCCCCATAGAAGAGGAAGAGGGAGAAGTGGATAGAGGCGTTGTCGCCATCCTTGTGTTTGGCTTTTTTTAAAAAAAAGAATTATTTTAAAGTGTTGATTTTATTTTATTTTCGGTGGCCAAAAACTGCTTTAAGAAAGCGGCCACGTGTATCTATCCAACCGGTTGGGTTAGTGATCGAAACAAGCAGTTGGCCAATCCCACAACACAAAGGGTCTATTCGTTTTGGTGAAAGCCCGCTTCCCCCTTCCCTCCGTGCGCACGAGGTTACGATAACCGGCGGAAGTTGCCAACAGAGTACACTCACTCGCAATCCACAACATTAACCCATGACGATGCTCGGGCTCCGCCAAAGTCTCGCCCCCCTTCGTCGTCTTCGTCGTCTTCGCGGCGGTCCTTGTCGCACCACCCATGGTGATCGACGCCCAGCCGCAGCCACTCGGATCCCCCCTACCCGTCGTCTGCTGGGTCACTTCAAGAAGGTGGGCCAGATCGGTCAAGTCGCTCTACACCCTACTCAGCCTCGGGGGCTGCTCCGCGTTCGCAATCAAGCCGACGGACGAGCGTGGGCACGACGCCGAGGAGTGGTTGCCATTCGGGCTTTCCAGCTGCAACTCGGGAGGCGTGGTTCAGGCTGCCACGCCGCGGACGGACAGTTGCTACCAGCCTAGCTGCGGGCCGCAAGAAAGGTCAACTTACGGCGGGCAGCTAAACGATCGCCTTTGAGAGCGAGCTCTTCTGCGGGGTAACGAGCAACGGCTCCGTCAGCTGCCGGGACGTCACGACGGACCTCCTCATCCGTTCCCTCTCCCTCGTGCTCTTCCGACCGTGATGGTGATAAGGAAATCAACGGTGAAATTCCGTGGTTGGCTACGCCGACTTTCGCCCGAAGGAAGGGGGTCGCCATCTGGACAAATCACCACCTGTGGGGGGGCAGACCTGTGAGTGTCCAAAACCAAGCAAACCCATCGTAAAGCCAAGCGCAACACAGCAGTACACTTACGCGCGAAGAAAGGAACAGTACTTACCGCTTTAATACAATCTTGTCGCCATGTCTGAGGAGGAGGCGATGCTGCAGCGGGAGAAGGTGAGCCCGGTCCGCAACCGGTCGCGCGATCGCACGACGATGGACCACCAACAGGGGGCGGGGGGCTCGGCCGACGGTGGCGCTACGGCGGCGGCACCGCGGACGGCCCTGCCCGAGAAGCCCACCCGCGTGGATGACGAGATCCGCCGCAAGACAGTTGACCGTGTTGCCTACTTCAAGGACGTACGTGTGTGTGCGGTTGCGCGCGTGTCGTGTCACTCAGCATGTGTGCGGTGTGTGCGGTGTGTGTGTGTGTGTGCCAGATGTCGCCGGAGCTGATGACGACGAGGCTCGGCGACTTGGACAGGGAGTGGACGATCCACCGGCTCGTGGCGCTGGTCGTGGGTCTGGTGTCGGCCGGCGGCCTGCTCGGGGGCTGGTGGTACGGCCACCACTCGTGCTACCTCATCGCCCTCGTCTCCTCGCTGGTGCTCCTCCAGCACGCCATCACCGGCTGGTCCCCGCTCGTCCCTCCCCTGCGCCTCCTGGTACTACACCACCTCCACCTGCACGCCGGCCAAGCCTACGCCTGGGCCTGATCACTTACAACCTCCGTGGGCCGTGCCGTGGATGTGTGTCGTGTGTGTGTCATGTGTGTCGTGTTGTGGATGACGCAGGGCGTACGGACGGAGAAGGAGGTGAATGCGGAGCGGATCGGGCTTCGTCTTGCCCGTGGCGACTTTGCCCAGGTGGGCCAGAGCCGTGCCGACGAGATCGTGGCCAGAGATCTCAGGTACCTCCCCCTCCACCTATCCATCTCCACGTCATCGTCTCTCTCTCACACACACGCGACCTTGTCGACTCTAGTGCGGCCTCGGCGATGTGAGCCTATGCGTCGCTGCTCGAAAATTGTAAATAAAAAGTCAACTCGTAAGAGTGTCGGCACCAAAAACGAAGGGCTTGGTAGTGGTAGAGGTGGTGGTGGAGGCGGTGGTGCCGCCCGAGGGGGTGGCCGCGACCGCTGGCTTCTTCTGCATGCGGGTGCCGTTGTTGATGAACCACCTGTGGTCGACACCGTCAGCGTGAAACGCACTCGCTGCTGGAATTCCTGGAATGGTGGTGGATATGGGAAGAAGACGGACCTGACGAAGCTGCTGGCGGTCTCCAGGGCGGGCGCGACGGGGCCGGTGAAGGTGATGGTCCGCTTGGCCATGTTGACCTTAGTGTACACCCCGAACTTGGACCGCACCACGCTCAGGTTGAGTCGCTGCACCGCCGCCGCCTCGATCGGCGCGAACTCGATGGTCTTTGTGAACTCGCGCTGGGCTTGGGGCTTAGCCGCTGCCGGCGCGGGTGCGGCCGCAGGTGCCG
>NW_004457538.1:34990-52045 GCF_000313135.1 Acanthamoeba castellanii str. Neff
AGATCGAGTTGCTGCGGGGACGCGAGGACCGGCTGCGAGCGCTCGCCCACGAGCCGCGTGCGGATGTGGTTGGGCTCCTGCGCCAGCCGGGCCACCTCCTGCGCGCTGGGGCCGACGATGTGGATCACCACCACCGACTGCGCGACGCCGCCGTCTTCGGGGTCGTCCACGTGCATGGCCGTCGAGGCGTAGCGCCAGAAGAGCGGCTTGAGCTTGCGCTTGAAGCAGGCGCGGAACAGAACCTCCTCCCGGAGGAACGTGAACTGCGTCCGGCGGCGCACCACCGTGGCCAGGTGCGCGCAGAGCCGCTTCCACGCCGCGTCGACCGACTCGGGCGATTGGCCGACGATGCGCACGAACGCCACTTTCGCGCGGGCCGCGCCGGGATTGGATGCGGCGGCGGTGGTGGATGACGTGGCGGTAGGCGAGGCGTAGACCCAGAAGGCAGTGGTGGTGACCGAGTACACTTTCTCGATGCCGGACAGCACCGGCTTGCCCTTCTTCTTCATGGTGAGGTAGTAGACCAGCGCCACGTCGTCCAGTTGCTCGGTCCGATCGAGCCGAGCGTCGAAGAAGGTCAACTGCCGATTATTGGCAGCTGGTCAGCGAGTCCGTACCGCGTTTTCAATGTGTGTTTGTCGTGTGCGATGTTGCGTGTTGTGTGTCGTACCGCGACACCATTCATAGTCTGGCTCTGCAGGGCCAGGAGCTGCTTGAAGAGAGCCTCGGTGCCAATCTCCACGGTGGCCTCGTCGATTGGCGTGATGCAGGACCGACCCACCTGCTACGCTTCCCAGCAGCCACCGGCCCACTCATTTAACAAAACAAAAACAAAAACAAAACACGAAACGAAACGAAACACAGAACATGCGGCCACGTAGCACTCGGGAGTCGGGGTGGCTGTACGAGCGGAGCGGAGTTCGCGAGGAATTGGAGAAAAGCGGGCACGGCGACGTGGGCGTTGTGGGGTTTGCCCGGCAGCGCCCCGGTCCGTATGCCGATCCGCCAGCAGGGCAGGTCGCCTGCAATCGTTTCCACATTCACCTGACCATCCGCCGTTGTTCATTTCATCGTCAGCCAACACAACGATGGCACACGACACGACACGGCCAACGACACGACACGAGGGTACCAAAGCTCCGTTGTGGGTCACGGTCTGACCGACAGCGATGACCGGATCGGATGGGGAG
Source organism: Acanthamoeba castellanii str. Neff (assembly GCF_000313135.1). Classification (NCBI taxonomy): domain Eukaryota; phylum Discosea; order Longamoebia; family Acanthamoebidae; genus Acanthamoeba; species Acanthamoeba castellanii. The sequence continues at coordinate 36,181 of NW_004457538.1, forward strand.
GGGTGGTAGCGGACGTAGGCCTTGTAGCGGAGGACGCTGATGAACTTGGGCTCAATGCCGAGCTGGGCGCGCATCAGCTCGGCTACCTGCTCGACGGGCACCTGCGTGCCTGCCTCCGCCGCGCCCGGCAGCGGTGACAGCGCAAGCACCCGCCACTCCCCAGTAGGCGGCGTTCCACTCGCCTCCCCCACCGGCGTGCGGTCCGGCGTCGATTCGGAGTTGGCGCCGCCTTCTGTTTTTAACTCCAATTCTACTCCCGCCGCCGCTGCCGCCACCGCCGCTGGGCTGGTGGCCGGCACTGCCGCGGTCGTTGCTTGCATCGGCACCGCATGATCCTGGTGCTTGGTGGCGGTGGTAGTGGTGGCCGACGAGGGACTGGTGGTGGTCGGCGAGGCCGGCGGGATAGTCGACGGCACAGTGTCGGACGCGTCCAGGTGCTTCTTCTGGAGCAGCTGCGCTTTGGCGGCCGGGCTGGCCAGGTGCACGAACGCACACGACCGCGCGTCCAACAGGACCAGGGCCTCGATCGCCGCCGCCGCTCCGTCGAGATTGCGCGCCACGATCGACCGCACGCTGTAGGCGGACATGTCGGCTGCGGGCAGCTGGAGCTTGACGGCGTGGGCGGGGCGCCAGGGCAGCAGCTGCACGTCGGCGCGGAGGAGCGTGATCGTCTTGCCCTCGACTTCGGCGAACTGCTCAGGCGTGAGGCGCACCACGGTCACGTGGCCCGCCGCGTCGGCGTACTCGACAGCGCCCTCGGCCAGGACCTGGCCGAACTCGTTCTCCCACGCGCCGGCTATGATCTCCGCCGACAGCCGCTTGTGTAAGTAGAGCACCACCTCCCGCGTCTCCTCCGGCTTCACCAGCTCCACCTGTCAAGTAAAAAATAAACAAATAAGAATAAGAATAAATTATAATAAGATGAAGATAAAAATTAATAAATACCGGTGTACGCTTGATGGTAATGGTGCCGAGCTCGAGCAGAGCCCGCTGCTCGTCGGCCGAGTTGAGCTCGACGAACGCCTCCGATGGTGCGACGCCAGCCCCGTCGTCGCCTTCCTCGGCCTCGGGGCCTCCCGCCGTGCCGGCGAGGTGGACCTGGGATTCGGCCACATCCACGTCCTGAGCCTGGAGCGCCCATATCACGGCGCGCACGCTCGCTTCCGCCGGCAGGTTCCGCAGCAGCAGCCTTGGCCCACACGAACCGCTCGCGCGGCTCCTATCATCCGTTACATCTTCCACAGCGATCTGCATGTGTGTCGTGTGTGGTGTGTGTCGTGTGTCGTGTGTCGTGTGTGTCGTGTGTCGTGTGTAAGGCTCAGGGAGTCAAGATGGGAGAGAGTGGCCCGATGGAAGAAGAGTGATACCTTGACGCTGTGGTCGTAGGCAGAGTGGCCTATCTTCTCCACGGCTTGCCAGCGGTCGAGCAGCCCGCTCACGCTCTGGCGCGTGTCCACGCCGGCGTAGGTGTGCAGCGCACGCAGCAGGCGCACCGCACAATCGACCCCCTGCTCGATCACCTCCCAATGGGTCGTACCTGCCCATTACAACAAATAAAAAGAAATTACTACCATCACAATTAAAGAAAAAAACACAAATTCCATTCATCAAGAACCAATCTCGTTTGAAATGATAAATAACTAAAAGATATACAGGATGGGGGCGCACTCTTGTGGTGGTAGCGGTTGAGCACGGTGTGAATCGTGTAAAAGTTAGCCGCTATGATGGGCGACCCCTCCAGCCGCAGATCGCGGGTCTTGCCCGCCTGCCCAGCGCCGTGGTCGTCCCACCGCCTACCCAGGTTTTGCACCATGAGCCTTACGTCGTGCGAGGCGATCTCATCCACCGCGCCTCCGCCCGCTGCCGCCCACTGCGCCACGAACGCGCGCAAGTGGAGGCGCAGTTCTTTTTCTAACGTAGAAAAGAAGGCGTCCAACGACACGGCACCATCTGCCGCGGCACCCCTAGCACCCCCACCTGCCTCCATCAACTCCCACTCTACAATCTTTACTATCTTTACTCTCAAAACTTTACTATTCAATTCTGTATTATTTTTTCTGCCTCTTCGGTGGAAAATACCTGCAAAAAATACCATTTATTTTATCATTATATTTTCGTTTATTTTATATTTTTAGTTATTAACGAGATAGATGGAGAAGGAGGAGCCACTGCGGGTGCGGCTGGAGCTGGTGTCGTTCGGGTGGGGCTATGGCCCGGAACGCAGAGAGGGCCAACCGCAGAAGAAGAACCGCGGGGAGTCCAAGAAAACAGCCTCACGGGGCACCCTGTGGGCTGCGGCGCTCAACCTGCGCAAGTTCGCCAACCCGCCGGTGTCGATGCGGCGTCGGGGCCTGACGGGGCTCGACAGCGAGCTGCAGGCGGCCGTGTGGGCGGCCCCCAAGGCCGAGCTCCACTACGCCAAGGTGCGAGCCGACGTGGTCGCCCTACTCACCGAGCGCCTGCGCGCCCTTCTCGTGAAGGCGCCCGGCAAATTGGGTACTCAAGAAGCTGAAGATGGAGAAGGCGAAGACGACAGCGACGAAAAGAACGAAGACGACAGCGACGAAGAGGAAGACAGCGATGACGAGGACAGCGATGATGAGGACAGCGATGACGAATCGGAAGAGGAAGAGGAAGATAATGCAGAGGGCGAGGAGGATGAAGAGGAGGACGTGGTGGTGATCGCGATCGGTCTGGGGTGCGAGAAGGGCAAGCACAGGTCGGTGGCTGTGGTCGAGCGGCTGCTGCGCGAGGAGTGCCTGCGGACCATCACGATCGCCGATGTCGGAGGGCACGCGGGCCGGCCGGTCGAGCTCGAGGTGGTGGCCCGCCACCGGGACATCAAAAGAGGCGGCCGTGGCGATGCAGCGTCAGACGACAATCGGCCCTTCAAGGGCCGCCGGCGCGCCGAAGCCCGGCAGAGAAAACGCGGCTGCGCAGGCCACGCCGGCGACGAAGACTGCTGAAGGCCCACAGCTCAGGGGCCAATAGGCTCTTTTTCGAACTAAGTCAGTCTTGGGTGGGTAGGGTGGGTGTCAGTGGGCGGGAAGGGTGCGGGTGATGTCGGCGAGGGAGTCGAGAATGAAGGCCGGGTTGTAGGCAAAGTGGTGGAGCTCGGCCGGGCTGGTCACGCCGGAGAGCACCAGCACGGTATCGATCTCCGACTCCACCCCGGCGATGATGTCCGTGTCCATCCTGCCCAGCGCGCCATCAAGTCAGCGAAAAAAAAAACAGTCAGCAGGGTGTCGTGTGCGGCGTGTGCAGCGTGCGTGTGTCGCATGTGTGATGCGTGTCGTGACGTGTCGTTGGTGGTAGTGTATGTACCTGTCTCCGATGATGACGGTTTCGTGCCGGTGGGTTCCGAGACGGCTCAAGGCCAGCCGCATGATCAGCGGGTTGGGTTTGCCCACAAAATAGGCGTCCACGCCCGTCGCCTGCAGACAATTCAGCCCACAAAAGTGTACCGCGTGTGTGAGCGAAACGCTGGCGACAAAGGCGGAAGGCAGAGGAATCCAACCAGGACGATGGGCGCCACGAGGGTGCCACAGGCCGGGAGGAACCCAGTGACGGACTTGTCGAGGAGATCGCAGTTGGTACCGATCAGCTTGGCTCCGTTCCTGTCGATGTCGAGGAAGTGTTGGAATAGTTGGTCACCAGGTGGTGATGGTGATGACTATGTGGGAGGAGTGGTGCGGCGGCGGTACCGGACGAGGTTGATGGCCTTCTCCATGCGGTCGATGTTGTAGTTCTTGGTCTCTCCCACAACGACGTAGTCCGGCCTGATGTCGGTTATCGTGTAGCCTGCACTCCCCCGAACGCACACGCCAACTCGTATTAGACCACGACGCGTTGATAGATGAGAGAGTGCGCCGTGCCTTCGTTATAGAGCGCATTCAGAATGCCAGCGTCGCCGATGACGTACGCCGTACCGTGCGGCTTCTGCTTGCTGATGAAATTGGCCGTCGAGAGCGCGCTCGTGTAAAAGTTCTTCTCCTCCACCTAGTGTGTGCCGTGTCGTGCGCATGTCGTGTGTCGTGCGTGTGCCACTTAACAATCAGAGCGAGCGGAGAGGGGAGGTGAAGCCGACGCCGTACGTGGATGCCGAAGCTGGACAGCTTGTACTTGAGGTCCTTGGGCGTCTTGTCGCTGCTGTTGGTGAGAAAGAGGAACTCCTTGCCCTCCTTCTGCAGCCACGCGACCATCTCCTTGGCGCCGGGGATCAGCTTGTTCTCGTGGTACACCACGCCGTCCTACCGTGAACACCACGTCGACAAAACATGCCGATGATGATGATGATGATGGGCGAGGCTAGTGTCAAGTGTGGCTGACGAACCATGTCTATGATGAACCCCTTCTTGTTGCGGATGTGCTCCGCCTGCGCGGCGATGGCGGCTTCGGTCGTCTCGACCGTGAGCTCAGTCGCGCCCTGCTTTCTCGCCACCTGTGTGGCTCACCACGCGTAACACGACACACGACACACGCATATGAGACACTCGATGGCGAGACGATGATGATGATGAGTGAGCGGAGGCGTGGCACCAGCTCGCCGGCTGTCGGGTGGTGGTGCGGCCGCCCGGCGGCGCTGGCAGTGCCACTGCCGGTGGGCGCGAGGACGGCCACGGTGGAGGAGAACGACGACGAGGGCGCAGCGAACGACGACGGCGACACCAAGCGCTGCGGCGACGCACCGCGCTGTCCCGTCAGGCGCTTCAGCCGCCGATACGACAGCACATGCAGCGTCCTGCACCGAGGCATATTATTAGTAATTTATTTATTTATTTATCTCTTATATTATCGTCATGCAGATTATTTAGAGATTTTAATATAGGTTGGGAGAGGCGGACCTGGTGGGTTGGGCGAGCGGCGCTGCAGGCGACGTGGCAAGGGTTGATCCAACACGACTCAGCGCACGTCTCTTCAGCATGCCTGCGATGTGGAAGGCGGAGAACACAACGAGAGCCACCGAGAAAATCTGTTTTCTTTTCGTTTCCACCCACTTCTGGCCGGATAGCGTTCTGCAAGGTGCCCCTCCCCGGTGCCTCCCGTTCCTCCATCTTCATCTGTCTTTTGTCGCAGCGGCTTCTTCTTGCCCTTCGGCTCCCTATTCTACACAATACATTTTACAGAAATACCACAATCTCTTGAGATTGAGATTTTTATGTAGTAGATGATGGAGCAACCACCAACTCAAGACGTGGCTTTGGTGGCATCAAAGTGTGAGTTCAGGTTACAATGCGTCTGGTGATCACGGAGGACGGAGCGGGAGCCGCTCAGTGGGTGGCGGCCCTTGTCAAGCGACGTATTACCGAGTTCGCGCCCACCGCCGAGCGGCCGTTCGTCCTGGGCCTCCCCACCGGCAGCTCTCCCATCGCCACCTACAAGGTCTGCCTCTCACCCCCACCTCCGCCCCTCCGCCGGCGCTTCCTCTTTCGTTCTTTCGCTCTCTTCTTCATTCTTTCTTTTAGCCGTCGACACACTAACACACGCACACGCACCGCACACGCACAACAGATCCTGGTTGAGTATGTGAAGAAGGGCGAGCTGTCGTTCAAGCACGTGGTGACCTTCAACATGGACGAGTACGTCGGTACGTTGTGTGTTGCGTGTGATTGCGGTGTCTGCCTTTTCATCTTTTCTTTTCTTTTCTTTACATCGTCGTCGCGGTGGTGCCGCGCCAGGTCTGTCGCGCGACCACCCCGAGTCCTACTGGGCGTTCATGCACCGTCACCTGTTCGACCACATCGACGTCCCCAAGCAGAACATCAACATCCTCAACGGCAACGCCCCTGATCTCGTACGGCTTGTTGTGTTTTCGAAGAGCCTCCTGGGCGTTTTCTGGCTGTGATGACTCACTCGTGTCGTGCGGTGGTGCATGAGTGCAGGAGGCGGAATGCAAGGCCTACGAAGAGAAGATCGCCAGCTATGGTGGAATCCACCTCTTCCTCGCCGGCATCGGCACTGATGGTTACCGCCCATTCTCTGCACTACACACACACACACACACACACACACACACACACACACACACACACACGACACACGACATGAAACATACAGCGCGCACAGCTGATTCTAACCAACTACTACTTTAGGCCACATCGCGTTCAACGAGCCCGGATCGTCCCTCGCCTCGCGCACCCGCTCTGTGGTACCTCCGTGCATTGAACTCGCCTGCCTGTACTCCACCGCCTCGCTCACCATCAACATTCCTCCAGACGCTGGCCTATGAGACTATCGTGTCCAACTCGCGCTTCTTCGGCGGTGACGTCACGCAAGTGCCCAAGCGCGCTGTGACCGTTGGCGTGGGCACCGTCATGGTACTGATCCAATGCTGTGTGTGTGTGCGTGTGTGTGGTGCTCCGAGTTGTGTTGACACCGTGGGTGGCGTATTGCAGGATGCCAAGGAGGTGGTTATCATCATCACCGGTGTTTCCAAGGCCATTGCTCTTCAGCAGGTCGTTGAGGGCGCCATGAGCCACCAGTGGACGGCCTCCGCCGTCCAGATGCACCCCAATGGCATCATCGTCGCCGACGAAGACGCCACCAACGAACTCAAGGTATGACCTTCATCAGCAACGCACTCGCACAGATTTTAACAGATCTGCGCACTCGCCATCCAATTGCAACCCAACCCTCAACAAACAGGTCAAGACTGTCAAGTACTGGAAGGGCGTGGAGCAGACCGAGAGCCTCTGAGGCCCAGCTGAGCTCTACAAGAGAAGAAGGCCCTTGATTCTTGTTTTGTTTTTTGAAATTGCTTTAAATTCGAATTATGATGAGGAATGCAAATTCCAGAGGTGAGCACGATTTGTGCGCCATTGGAATGCCAAGGTGGCGCAGGGGCGACCTACGGCCTTGGGTTGGAGCAACCCATTCCAGCACCACGGGTCGTCTGGGGCACCACCCCAGCACCATACAGAGGGCCAAACTCAACGCTGCACTCAACTCCTTTGGTGTCAGACGGCCAAACCATCTCGTGCTAGAAGAGGAAAGGGAGAAGCGGGAGAAGTTGTACAAGTAGTAGAAGAGATTCGTATATAGAAAGGCTTGAAACAAACTCAAAGATGGCAAACAAGTTCAACTACAAGGGGTTCGTGAAGCAGACGAACACGCTTCACGCCAACCTCACGGATTCGCAGGAGAAGAAGCGGAAGGAGAACGGCGGGGACGATTCCCCAGCGAGCGGCGGTTCGTCGCCGGCGTCCCACTCCCCATCGACTTCGTCATCGACCGTCGACACGCGCCACACCCCCGCCCCCTCCCAAATCAAAGCCGCCGCCCCTCACACCAGGTCCATCTCTCCCCCCCCATCTTCTTCCTTATGTCCCTTTGCGTTCACCCCCCGCGTCGTCGCTTTCGTTCTTTGCCTCCCCCCCGCTAGCCGCTTTCGTTCTTCTCACTCACTGCGACTTCACTTCCGCGTTCTTCTTTTTATTATTATTATTTATATCTATATTACGTGTGACGAAAGTACAGCCGACCGGCGGTGAAGAAGCCGCCGCCGCTGGGCAATGCGGCTGCGAAGGACATGTCGAAGCGGCTGGTGGGCACGGTGAAGGCGGGCGGGCGCGTGGGCAAGATGCTCGAGATGCTGGAGAATGGCGGGTGGGACGAGGTCGAACGCGAGATCAAGGAGCGCGAGGAGCGCGAGGAGAAGCGACGCGAGGATCTGGGCATCGTGGCGAGCCCCCGCGCCAACGGCGGCGCCTCATCGACGGCCGCGCCGGCGAAACAGACCTCGCCATCGCCCTCGCCCTCGCCGCGAGGACCGGCGGCTACCGGAGCGAAAAAGAACGAAGCGAAAGCGAACGGCGGCGCGCAGGCCCCCAAGTCACACGGGCTCAAGCCCGAGCGAAGGATTCTCGCTTACGGCCTGGGCGCAGTGCAGGGAAAGAGGCCAACAATGGAGGACGCACATGCGGCCTACCTCGAACTGCCTCAGAACCCTCACGTTGCCTTCTTCGGCGTCTACGACGGCCACGCAGGTGCGCACACGCACACGCACCACCGCACACGCACACGCTAACGTTTTGATGTGATTCGTGGGGCGCACGCAGGTGATGAGTCGTCGACGTACGTGGCCGAGTGCCTGCACGATGAGATCGACCGCGCGCTGGCCCGAGCCCAGAGCACGGCCGACTGGGCCGCGGCCGTCACGTCGGCCTTCTCCACGGTCGACGAGAATCTGATGGACGAGAGCGAGTCCATGATGTGGACCTCGGGCACGACGGTGGTGTGCGCCGCGTTTCACAAGGAGGAGCGGGAGCTGTGGGTGGCCAACCTGGGCGACTCGCGGTGCGTGCTGGCGCGCCACGACCAGGGCGGGCCGAAGGTGGTGGCCGAGCCCCTGTCGTCGGACCACAAGCCCTGGGTCGAGGGCGAGATCCAGCGCATCGAGCGCGCCGGCTGCCGCGTCACCGAAGGACGCATCAACGGTACCGTTACGGTCATTGTTCTTCGATGTGTCGATTGTGTGTTGCGTGACTGACACACGACGACACGACACGACCAACGACACGACACACGCACGACACAACACGACAGGCACACATGCGATGAGCCGGGCAATGGGGGACTTTGAGCTGAAGAACAACATCAACCTCGACATGCGGGACCAAGCCATCTCCAACGAACCGGAGATCCGAAAAGTCGGCGTTGCCACGTACGTCCACGCCGCTCACATTTCTCCTGCAAGCAAGCAACACTCACATCGCCGAATTTTGCGTCAACAGGGACGAGCTATTCGTTGTGCTGGCTTGTGACGGACTCTTTGATGTGATGACCGACCAAGAGGTATTGTCGCACGTCGTGTCGTGTCGTCGTGTCATCGTGTCGTGCGACGAATGGCTTACATTCTTTCTTTTTCTTCGATTGAAAGGTGGTGGAGTGGGTGTACGACCGCCTGGCATCGACCAACGACGACCTGGACACGATCGCCGAGCGCCTGGCCCACCATGCCGTCGACATCGGCAGCACCGACAACGTGAGCGTCCTCATCGTCACCCTCCCCCACCATAACTGAAATATTCACCACACAAATAAATGTACCACCATTTTGGTTCCTTTATTTCTTCTTTATTTATTAAATTCTATATAAATTAAATAATTGCTAAAATAAATAGAGCATAGACAAGTGCTCATTTCTCTCTTCCATTTTGTACGTTCGCCGTGAGCGAGTTGACGTAAGGCCTCCCACTGTGGCCGCTGGGCGTCGCCATAGGGCAGCATGAAGTGAGCGGTGGTCTGACCCAACGAGTTCTCGAGGCGGAAGGTGGCGGTGCCCTTCGCCCGCGTGGTGGTGTGGCTGGCCGCGCAGGCTTGCCGCTGCTCGAACCCGTGCACGAACTGGTCGGCGAGGTCTTTGGTCAACGTGGCCCGCACAGGCTCGCCCCACATCTGCGGTTGGCAATCGCCCACGGCGGGGCGGTACTCAAACTGGGCCTCCTCCGACTGTGGCTCCACCTGCAGGGCGCCCATCCACATACGTGTACTTCATCTTGTTCATCTCGCGCTCGGCAGCCTCCTTGAACCGCCAACAGTTGCTTGGCTGTTGTGCGAAGCAGGAGAATAATAATAAAAAGGGCCACGAGAAATAATAAATAATGACAGCAGCGACGTTGTCGCTGTGGCTATTGCTGTTGCAGCTCCTCCTTCTGGCGGCGGACGTTGTCGTGCTCGGCGTGGAGGTCCTTCTTTGCCTCTCGCCACTCCTCTTTGGGACAGGCCGCGCGCAGCTGGGACTTGAGCGCGTTCCACCGCTTCTGATAGCGCTGCTTGTAGGTCTCCCACGGCGTGTCGTCAGGGAAAGCCTCCAGCTCGCGCCACAGTTCGTTCATCGCGTCGAACCGACTGATCTTGCCCTCCGTCGCCATCTATGCCAACCACCAATCTTGAATGTCACCGCACACACCGCACCGCACACAACCCGCTCGTGTTTACCTGCAGCGCAAAGTCGAGGATGCGAAAGGAGTGGAAGAGTGACTTCTTGGCCACCCGCACGTTGCGATCGGCGGCCACCTCAAGCTTCTTACGCGCCTTCGACCAGCTGTGCCCGGCCCGGAACGACGCCGCCTCGCGCACGCGCTGCGGCGACACCACGAACGCTGCGGCGGCCAGCGCCGCAGGCCCGCGTTCGCGCAGCTTCATGTGGGGCGGCAGGAAGACGCACTCGAGGATGGGCGCAGAGTGTTGGTCCAGCATCTGCGCGAACCTGGTCATGCTCATGACCGTAGCGTCGGCATCACTCGCTGCCCCTTGAATGGTGGCCTCCACTTCACCACCGCCGCGTCCCTCTTCTCCGCCTTGGCCCTCTCCCCCACCCTCCACCACTATCACGTAGTCCTGTGCAAAGCAATTTTTGAATAAATAAAAACAATTAATAAAATTGAAAATGTAAGATAATGGGTCTCGGGGGCGGGGCAATACCCAATCGCTGGCCGGGCCGTGAGTGCCATAGACGCGACTTCCGTAGAGATACACAGCCAGCACCGCAGCATCTTCTAAGCCGAAGTTGGCCACCACCCACCCCGCAGTCATACGCTCCTCTTCCTTCCCATCCGCTGCCACCGCCGCACCGTCTTCCATGATTGCAAAAGACACCACATGCGCTCCAGTTCTGCTAACAAACGAAGAGCAGAGAAATTTACCAGAACCACTTCAACTCACCACCACACGCACCAGGGGACGTCCACTACCCATACACGCAGGGTGGTGACGTCAAGCCACCTCTTCAGGAAATCAGCTCCCACGCTTTCTCTCCAAGGGGCAGAGCGGGCCGGATGTCCTGAGAGCCTGAAGAAAGGCCCAGTGTTTGCCTGGTGCCCGTGTCCACGGGTTTGTTGCGGACGCAGTCGAGCTGTGATTGGTAGATTGATACGGCGTATTCGGCATTCCGGCATTGAAGAAGGCGTGCCGATTCCTTTTCGTGTTTTCTCCGCGTTTTCAGGCAGTGAAAAGGGCGCGTAGGGTTCGATTTGTTACTCGATCACCAGATCAATCCCTAGATTGATTCGATCGAATCTACAATCCTATGATTGAGGTATACACCACACCTCGTTGATTCACATTTCACCAATCATCTACAAATTCTGCTGGAGAGTTGATAGATTTTTAATCAGCGACCCCACTTCCCCGACTGCAGATTCTTTGGTCAGCGGATTACGAGTAGGTGTTTTGAGGCGGGAGGAGGAACAAGAGAGGAGTCTGAGGGAAGGGCATGAGACCTTCGAGCAACATGCTACTACACGTCACCGATACCGCCGGAGGAGTACTACCACGGCAACCATCTTCGTGTAGGGCCGCAGTGCAGTCGCCTTCGCCGTTGCTGATGATGAACGCCACCCAGTACCAGCCGCCCAAGGCGCTTCTACTCGGGTCGAGCGCTCGACCCCCGGTCGCCTCCCCGACACCTTTCGCATCTGCAGAGTACGCCGGCAACCTTGCACCCTACATCTTTTTCATCTCTGAGAGCAGTGTAAGGCCGCGGTAGAACTGACAGCATCAGCATCTTATCTTGTCCTCCTCGCAGATTCAACGTGGCCACGTATGTGGAGGAAGCGGCCTCGAAGGTTGGGCTGCCAGTGGACTGCCCGCAGGTGATGCAGGCCATCACCATTCTCAAGGCCAATGGTGCGTCACGTTCCTCGAGTGTAGCTCGAGTGCCAAGGCCAAGGCACCATCGCGAACTTGGAGTAGTCTGTGCTCAAACGATCGCGCGCGCGCTACGTTGCTGCAGGTTTCGTATCGCGTCCGCTCGTGGAGAGCTTGAGCGAAAAGATTGCGCTCGACTACCTGAAGCTACCGATCGTCGTTTGGGTGTGCCTCTCTCAGGCCAAGGTACGCTTCATCCTACACCAAGCGCACATGGTGCACCACTATCACTACAACATACGCGCTAGATATATATTCTATGTCTGCTCACTCGAAGCTTCTTCTTTGTCTTTGCTCTGCAGCCGACGCAAGCAAGCGTTCTCTCGCCGACGGAGTGTTTGGACGACGTGGCATCGCCGCAGACCGCCACGGCCCGCGGTCTCGCGGGCAGCAAGCGATCGACCACCGAGGCCGAGCCGGCCCAGGAGCGCAAGGAGGAGTCGTGCCACAAGAAGGCCAGGAAGTCTTCAGACTCGGGCGACGAATTGGCCCCCGTGACGGCCGCCACCGTGAGCGATCGCATCAACCGGTACTGCCAGGAAGTCGGGCACGATCCGGCCTTCTTTCAGGTCAAGTCCGTCAGTTCCGTGTACTGCCTGGTGTGCAACAAGACGTTCAAGCTTCACGGCCGCGGACAGATCACCCGAGGTGCGCTCGCTTCCCACAATAAGAAGGTCTTGTGTGCCTTGGGCTCACTGGCCTCGTGTGCGCGTACCTGTGCTCAGTCAAGCGACACGTCAAGGGCGAAGGCAAGAAGGGACTGTCGCGTCACATGCACAATCTGTTGAGTGTCAAGGAGAAACGTATGCTCCCCAACACTTTCTTGTCGATTCCAGCTCCTGGCTCACTCTTTTTCTTTTCTTTTTCTCTTTCTCTTTTCTTTTTGCAGTGCGTACCCAGCAGATCCCGATGCTGTGGCAGATCCCCGTGCACATCCTGCAGCAGGTGCAGCAGGCCCGCCTGCAGGTGGCCTCCTTCGCTGGGGTGGTCCCACCCACGTTGCCGGCGGCCGGCGGTTCCGGTGGACACCTTCCGCACCTCCCGATGCTCGCCAACATTCGCCCCGCGACTGCTGCCGCCCGCTCCCCCTTGCCGCCGTCGGCCGGGCTCGTCCCGCCCTCGCCCACAGTCAACACCATGCGGAGCTGCTCGCCCACTGGCGGCGGCCTCCACCTCAACCCGTTCCCCGCGCCGCTGCTCAGCCAGGCCATGGCGGCCGTGCCCTCCCTGCAGATGCTGCAATCGCCTTCGTCTCCGCTGCCGCAGCCGACGTGCCCTCCCGCGGTCCCCGTGGCCCCTGCCTCACCCTCTGTCGTAGCTCGCCTGGGCGAGTCGCCGCTTCACCTTCACGGCCAACGGCAGCAGCTGGACAACGATACTGGTTTGGTGCACTGCCACTGCCTCTCGCCGGCCAAGCCGGTGCTCGTCCGCGAGCCCACGACGACGACCACCACGACCAGCAGCAGCATGGCGTCGATGGAGGGCATCGAGGTCGACGGCGGCGGCGGCAACAGCGACGACGAGGACGACGAAGACCAGCAACAGGCCTTCCGCAACGGCCGACGATACTACATCTGCCACCGCAGACGAAGCGATGAGGGCTGCACGTTCGTGAAGCCCAGTAATGAATTCACCCGGCTCATCAACGACGACCGGCTCGAGGAGCTCGACCTGCACGACGAGTCGCTCCAGGGCTACGTCGACCAGAACCTGGTGGAAGATGACGATGACGGCGGCGCCGGCGCCTTTGACGACGACAACGGCACCGGAGCCTTTGATAGCAACGACGACAACGGCACCGGAGCCTTTGATAGCAACGACGACAGCGATGACCAGCAGTTCGGCAACCACAACCACCACGATGAAGACGACGATGACGGCTGCGGCCTCATCATTCACGAGGACTTTCACCACGAAGACGGCGCCGACGTCGGCCTGCACATGGAGGCCGGCGAGGTCGAATCGCCGTCGACCCTGGTCATGGCCCTCATCACCGACGAGGGCGACGAGCCGTCGGCGGCCGATACCGGCGACGCCGCGCTGCGACACCACTCGGAGGAGCGGCGGCTCGACGATGAGGAGGACGAGTCGCAGGGCTCGCCGCTCGAGGTCGAGCTCAACGAGGGCGGCAGCGAGGGGTTCAGTTGACAACTAAACCCCTCGCTGCCGCCCTACGCCGCCAGTGCCGGCGGCGGAGACGTCGATGACGTCGACGACAACGGCGGCGGCGGCGGCAACCCCAGCTGGCTGCTGGAGTGGACCGAGGCGGGCGACGACGCCGAGGACCTGTGGTGGAGCACCACCTGCAGCACACCGAGGGAGTGATCTGATAGTCGCTGACCTCCCGCGCCCTCAGGCCGGGCTGCCACTAGACAACATGGCTCGAGGCGAGAGCAGGGAGACAGCACCCATACACACGTTCCCTCGTAGCGCAACTACTTGTACCACCACCACCACTACGACGATGCTTAAAGAAGAAGAGCCTCCTTCACATCACTTAGCGTCGCACCACATGGGAGAAAAGGGATCGAGCGAAGGGGAGGGTGGGTCTACCTATGATGTACAGTATGTGCACTCGCCGCGCGGGGCATTGAAAACAGAGGGGAATGGGGGGAGAGCTGAACCAGCCGCGCGGCAAAGATGGAGGGAAAGAAGAGGAAGAAGAAGGTCGACGGGAGAGGGAAGAAGACTACTGTCGTAGATGGTGAAGGTGGTTGTCGGCTGATGGTCAAAACGTTGACTGTCCGGGCCTGGTTAGTCTCGCTAGTTGAGCACGGCGCGAGGAGACTTGAGGGGCAAGGCATCGGCGCTCGACGTGCGCTGCAGCTTCTTGACCCTTCTCTCTGTCTCGATAGCACGTTGCTTCGAACGAACACGAGCACAGACACGAACAACGTTCAGCCATGGCAAGCAATCACCCGTGACAGCCCACAGTTCCCTCCAGAAGCGTGTAGCGGGTGTAGGTGGGCTCATGTACCTCCAAGCGCTGGGCATCCGCCGTGGTGAGCGGCAGGAGAGGGAAGCTCTTCGAGTCCTTCTCGGCCAGCTCGCGCAGCTCAAAATAGTACTTGCAGTACCTACGATGCATCACACCACGAGGTGGTTGGTGAGTGGCATGCCACCGGAAAAGAGTGCAGTGTGAAGGTGCGAGGCAGGTCTAGAGGCGGGGCGGTACTCGGATGCTTTCAGAGAGACGTTGTAGGTGAGCAGGCCCAGGAAATACTTCTCGAGCTTGTTCAGGTCGTTCACGTTCACGTTGGGAAAGACCGAGAGGAAGTCCACATTCCACACGGCCTGGTCTTCCCACACCTGGAAGAGAAGAGCAATCGCGAAACGGACTTGTGAGATGATGTTCGTTCGTGGTGAAAGCTTCCGATGAGGGGAAAAGAAGAAGAAGAAGCAGCAGATGGTGATGATGAAGAAGTGCGGTGCGCACCTTGGAGGCCAAGATGAGTGCGCCGAGCGTGACGCGTCTCCAATTGGTCCCGTGGAGGGTGATCTTGGTATTGGCGATCAGCCTTTCGATGTAGGCCAGACAGAGGATGGCACACTCGGCGGGCAGCTTCTCTGCCTTGAATATGCTGAAGACGAATCGATAGATGTCCTTCTGCGTTGGGGCGCTCACATCCACGGGACCCTTCTGAGCTCGCCATAACACGACACACAACGCAACCAAACGAAAGTGAGCCTTAAGCGGAACAGCACCCCAAGAGTTGGGGTGAGACAAGCAATCGAATGAAGCAGGAGAGTGTACCACAATGGGGTACTCGCGCTCGTCAAAGATTTCGAACAAAACGGGGGTGGCGTCCTGGCCGCGGTGGAGTGGTACCAGATCGCCGTCGCCATACTGCGTAGATCGAGGTGAGAAGCAGAAACGTGAGGCTGATGAGCTGAGCCGCGTCGGTAGATAAGAGCGAGTGCTGTCTGCGCGATGTATGTACCACCAAAGCACTTGGTCGAGGTTGGGCGCGCTGATGGTGCTATTTACATAGAGGGAGCTGGTGGAGTTGGACTTCTCTCGCCTGAAGTGC
Organism: Acanthamoeba castellanii str. Neff; assembly: GCF_000313135.1. Lineage (NCBI taxonomy): Eukaryota > Discosea > Longamoebia > Acanthamoebidae > Acanthamoeba > Acanthamoeba castellanii. The sequence goes on from NW_004457538.1 coordinate 51,861, forward strand.
AGGGTCTGGAGATGGCGCGGGAGGGCCGACTTCTTGGCCGGGGAGGGCGCTGCTGTGGCGTTCGCTCCTCCGTCTCGCAGGCTCAGCTTGGGCGCCTTGAACAAAACATCTGCCAGCAAAATCTCTTCTGAATCTGAGGGAGGGTGTTGGCAGGTGATGCCAATTTAACAATGAGGAAATGCTCC
>NW_004457538.1:52120-53976 GCF_000313135.1 Acanthamoeba castellanii str. Neff
TGGAGCACCACCTGCAGCACACCGAGGGAGTGATCTGATCGTCGCTGGCCTCCCGCGCCCTCAGGCCGGGTTGCCACCAGACAACATGGCTCGAGTCGAGAGCAGGGAGGAGCAGCAGCACCCATACACACGTTCCCTCGTAGTGTAACTACTTGTACCACCACCACTACGATGATGCTTGAAGAAGAAGAGCCTCCTTCACATCACTTAGCGTCGCACCACATCATACGGAGGGGACCAGGCAGTTGGGCGTAGAACAGGGGAGAAAAGGGATCGAGCGAAGGGGAGGGTGGGTCTATCTATGATGTACAGTATGTGCACTCGCCGCGCGGGGCATTGAAAACAGAGGAGGAATGGGGGGAGAGCTGAAACCAGCCGCGCGGCAAAGATGGAGGGAAAGAAGAGGAAGAAGAAGGTCGACGGGAGAGGGAAGGAGACTACTGTCGTAGATGGTGAAGGTGGTTGTCGGCTGATGGTCAAAACGCTGACTGTCCAGGCCTGGTTAGTCTCGCTAGTTGAGCACGGCGCGAGGAGACTTGAGGGGCAAGGCATCGGCGCTCGACGTGCGCTGCAGCTTCTTGACCCTTCTCTCTGTCTCGATAGCACGTTGCTTCGAACGAACACGAGCACAGACACGAACAACGTTCAGCCATGGCAAGCAATCACCCGTGACAGCCCACAGTTCCCTCCTGAAGCGTATAGCGGGTGTAGGTGGGCTCATGTACCTCCAAGCGCTGGGCATCCGCCGTGGTGAGCGGCAGGAGAGGGAAGCTCTTCGAGTCCTTCTCGGCCAGCTCGCGCAGCTCAAAATAGTACTTGCAGTACCTACGATGCATCACACCACGAGGTGGTTGGTGAGTGGCATGCCACCGGAAAAGAGTGCAGTGTGAAAAGTGCGAGGCAGGTCTAGAGGCGGGGCGGTACTCGGATGCTTTCAGAGAGACGTTGTAGGTGAGCAGGCCCAGGAAATACTTCTCGAGCTTGTTCAGGTCGTTCACGTTCACGTTGGGAAAGACCGAGAGGAAGTCCACATTCCACACGGCCTGGTCTTCCCACACCTGGAAGAGAAGAGCAATCGCGAAACGGACTTGTGAGATGATGTTCGTTCGTGGTGAAATCTTCCGATGAGGGGAAAAGAAGAAGAAGAAGCAGATGATAATGTGTTCTCTCTGTAGTACACACACACACACACACTATGTAAAACCAAAAATACACATATATAATACCAAAGCAGCGATCATATATCAAAAACACACCAAAGAGAGAGAGAGTGATGATGATGATGATGATGATGATGCGGTGCGCACCTTGGAGGCCAAGATGAGTGCGCCGAGCGTGACGCGTCTCCAATTGGTCCCGTGGAGGGTGATCTTGGTATTGGCGATCAGCCTTTCGATGTAGGCCAGACAGAGGATGGCACACTCGGCGGGCAGCTTCTCTGCCTTGAATATGCTGAAGACGAATCGATAGATGTCCTTCTGCGTTGGGGCGCTCACATCCACGGGACCCTTCTGAGCTCGCCATAACACGACACACAACGCAACCAAACGAAAGTGAGCCTTAAGCGGAACAGCACCCCAATTGTCTGAGACAAGCAATCGAATGAAGCAGGAGAGTGTACCACAATGGGGTACTCGCGCTCGTCAAAGATTTCGAACAAAACGGGGGTGGCGTCTTGGCCTGCGGTGGAGTGGTACCAGATCGCCGTCGCCATACTGCGTAGATCGAGGTGAGAAGCAGAAACGTGAGGCTGATGAGCTGAGCCGCGTCGGTAGATAAGAGCGAGTGCTGTCTGCGCGATGTACGTACCACCAAAGCACTTGGTCGAGGTTGGGCGCGCTGATGGTGCTATTTAC
>NW_004457538.1:54183-57113 GCF_000313135.1 Acanthamoeba castellanii str. Neff
CATCATCATAACCTTCCTCCCCGTCAGCTCAAGGTGGTGGAGAGCGAGCAGCTGCATCAATCCATCAATCTTTCCTTGCGCCAGGCGTCCATCGAAGGACATGGCCCTGTTTGAGGCCGTTCTCGGCCAACGTAGCGTCGGGCCGCGGGTGAGGTAGCCTGGTGTGCAGCTTGAGCCGCCGGGTCTCGACCGACGGCGCCACCCGCACTTCGGCCAAGCAGTGGGGCCGCGCGTTGGTGACCGCGAACAGGCGCTCCAGCGTGTCCGAGGGCAGCACGCTGACGGTCTCAGTCCAGCTGTCGGCCCACTTCAGCAGGCCGGGCGGCCCACCCCCGTCACCAGCTCGAACTCGGTCTCGTCCTGTAGGCCCGGGTGGGTGGTCAGCGAGGAGGGACCCGAGCTGGACACCTGTGGCGAGGCGTCGGAGGCAGACATCATGTGGTTGTGAGGAGTGCCCATGTGGGATCGACTATGGGCTGGCCTATGCAACGCCGCCACGTCAGCAAACAAGGCCACAGCGCGAAAGGTGCTGCAGTGAACAAGAAGTGGAGTGCCTGGCCAGCGTACCCTCTTATCTTCTCAGCAAAGCAGCAGCGCAATGGACCACCAGGACAGCTTGCTCCACTTCCCCTCCTACTCCCCGTCGTCGTACACGCCCCTGCCGCCCTTTCCCTGCCCAGCTCCCAGCACCACCAGCAGCGGTCATGGGCACAGGGGCAACCCCGCCCTCGTCGAGGAACTGCGGCAGGCCGTGGCCCTCCAGACAGGCCACCCCGAACCCCCCAGCTCATCTTCCTCCTCTACTCGCGTACCCCCCTCCCCCTCTTTTTTCTTTCTTTTTATTCTTTTAGGGCTGACTGTGTCTGGGACAGGATCGGTTGGACTACTTTGGGTTCCCGGCCACCACCGCCACCATCCACTTTGACGAGGTACGCACGCACTGTGAGAGACACAGACTCGATGCAGATGGCTGACGGGCGGCACCGGCGCTGCTGAAAAGGACAAGCACCGGGTGTGGTACCCGCACGAGAACTACATCCCTGTCAACCTGCACCTTCTCGCCAGCACTCTTCTCGATGCCGTGGTGCGTGGCGTCGATTCTGTGTCGCATCTCGTTCCGTGCCTTGTGTGCACCGCTCGCGCGTGTCGTGTTGTGTGCGGTTGCTCCGATTTTTACGCTCACGCCGACTCACACCAGAGCAAGATCGAGGAGGAGACCGGGAGCCGGGGCCTGCGGCAGAGCTTCGAGGAACTATGCGGGGTGTACCTCTACGTGGTGCAGGCCAAGCACGAAGCCCTCACCCGCGAACTGCAGCTCTACCAGACCCTCTTCAACCCGGCCTTGCGCCAGGTAGCACCTCGCCTTCGCCCATCCTGTCGAACATTGACTGACTCACAAACAACACACACGCACACACATGTATGACACACCGCACACACATGTATGACACACACACGCACACGCACACGCACACACGCACACACAGAGCGATAAGCACGCAGCGGGGCAGGGCGGGGTTGAAGACGAGACGAAGCGGCAGCGCATGATCAACAGCTTCATCCACAACTTTGTGCGCACCATGCGCAAGGCCAACTTCAATCCGCTCACCCAGGAGCAGATCAAATTCGCAGCCAACCCCGAACAGGTTCATACGTCGCACTACACGACACACGCACGCGACACGCGACACACACAGCACACTCGACGCACACGGCGCGCCATCGCACACGAGTGTTGATAGGTGGTGGTCTTTGGTGGGACATCAGATCTTGTTTGGAGTGCCGATGCGCATCGACTGGGACAAGCTGGATTCAAGCTTGCTGGAGGCCTACTTCAACTCGGTCGACGAACCCGACATTCCCCCGCCTCCGCCCTTTGCTCGCAACGTAGGCCCTGTGTGTCGTGTGTCGTGTGTCGTGTGTCTCGTGTCGTGTGTCGTGTGTCGTGTGTCGTGTGTGTGGTCTCTGGTGGTGACCACGTGTCTGTGTGTCAAGTGTTTGGTGTTCTGGCGCGGAGTGGGCGTACAGAGGCGGACCGGTCGCTTCGTGCTGGCCAAGCTCGACCTCCTCATCCAACGCGGGCTCAACATCTTCAAGGCCGCGCTCAGTCCCATCCTCCCCTCGCCCAAGGTACTCACCGCGACACGCGCACGCGCGCACGCGCAGGCGACTCACGATCGCTACTCGACGGTGACAGATACGGATCAGCGATGGGCTGGCATCGATGGCGCAGGACTACATGAATACCGGGGCGGAGCCCGAGCAGCCCCACACCAGCATCCACCTGCCTCGCTTCATCGACCGCAAGACGCTCCTCACCACCGCCGGTACCATCTTTGCTCACCATGCCGTGCAGCCATCACCAAACCACCACTCATTGCACTCACTCCCCGCCGCCCACGGCGCACGACACGACACGACACGACACGACACGACACGACACGACACGACACGACACGCACAGCGTCGCTGTTCGAGGAGGTGACAGTAGAGGAGCCGACGTACAAGGAAGTGGTGCTTCTGTTCAAGAAAAAGAAGAACAGCAGCAGCGGCAGCAGCGGGGAGGACCAGGCCCACTGCAAGCCCGACGAGAACGCCATCTTCATCCAACGGTCGGTCTTTCTCGTCTGTCCTCTCCTTCCCTCCGCGCCTCGCTGTCATTGACATTGTGTGCGGGCGTGTGTGTGTGCGTATCGGGTGTGTGTCGTGTGTCGTGTCGTGTTATAGGTTCTACGATATTCCAATGAAGAATCTGCAGGTGGTGTTTCCGCTGCAGCAGGCCGGATGGAACTGGGCCGACATGGTGTCGTTCCTCATGCTCCTCTCCTTCTCCGTCACTCTCGCCTTCAAGGCCTTCTTCACCCTCGCCCATTCCACGTACGTCTCTTCTTGGCGTCGTGTGCGCAAGCGCGAGTGCGAGTGCGAATGCG
>NW_004457538.1:57144-61935 GCF_000313135.1 Acanthamoeba castellanii str. Neff
GCTCGTCAAAGATTTCGAACAAAACGGGGGTGGCGTCTTGGCCTGCGGTGGAGTGGTACCAGATCGCCGTCGCCATACTGCGTAGATCGAGGTGAGAAGCAGAAACGTGAGGCTGATGAGCTGAGCCGCGTCGGTAGATAAGAGCGAGTGCTGTCTGCGCGATGTACGTACCACCAAAGCACTTGGTCGAGGTTGGGCGCGCTGATGGTGCTATTTACATAGAGGGAGCTGGTGGAGTTGGACTTCTCTCGCCTGAAGTGCAGGGTCTGGAGATGGCGCGGGAGGGCCGACTTCTTGGCCGGGGAGGGCGCTGCTGTGGCGTTCGCTCCTCCGTCTCGCAGGCTCAGCTTGGGCGCCTTGAACAAAACATCTGCCAGCAAAATCTCTTCTGAATCTGAGGGAGGGTGTTGTCAGGTGGTGCCAATTTAACAATGAGGAAATGCTCCGCTCACAGATGAGGAAAAAGGACAATGCGGGTCCGTGAGGAGCAATAATGAACGAGGAATGGATGAAAAGTGGCGTGTGGTTGTGGCTGGTACCTGAGCCGTGCAGTTTCTTCTTGAGCTCTCTGACCTTGCGTGTTTCTTCGTCCTCTTCATCGCTCCAACCGCCTTCCTCGTACTCCTCGGCTTCGATGATCTCCTCGTCGCTCCCATGATCATCGTCCTCGCTTTCCTCAGTGCTGGAAGCGTCATCGTCATCTTCACTGGACTCTTCGCTCGCCTCGCTCGACTTGGGAGAACCGCTGCCATAGGAGCCTGAACGCTGCAGCTGCACTACGTGATGATGTCCAGGCTGAAGCAGAACCGCAGCAGGTGAATCTGTGGTCAGGCGTGTAGCGGAATCTTTCGACATCGGGGCCTGTTCTGTCTGCGACGACAGAGCCGTGTTGTCCATGACCTCCATCATTTGCTATCTGGCGATCGATTTGTCTCCTTGGCGACTGTGTAGGAAGAATTGAAAGATGGAGGAGAATGCTTGCCTCAACAACAAAACAGGCTGAAAGGAGAAAGATGGAGAGAGTAGATGGATGGATGAAAGATGGGAGTAGAGGCGAGGAGTCAGAACAGCAAACAAACAATCGAACGGCCGCCGTAGTTGATCTGCCAAAAATAAAGAAAAAAAATCCTAATTCGTCTACACCGCCTTCTTAAACTCTACAGCCTGTGCTGCGACTTCTCCCTGTCTTTTCTTCTGTGTCTTGGCCAGCGCACCACCAACCGACCTACGACAAGACGAAGGGTTCGTCTCAGACACAAGCACAACATTGACGATCAAGAGAGAGGCCACAGAAGCACTGTTGGTCGACTTTTCCTCCACTCTCTTGGTGTTGCATGGCCACCATCTGCGTGAGCCAGAGCTGATCCCTAAGGCCGCGGTGTGTGCAAACACGTTTGAAAGCAAAGCACTGTGAGTCAACCTTCGTTGGGCCTCCTTGGTGTTCATTGCTGCTTCTTGTCGTCGGTGAGCTCGATGTGGCTCATGTCGATTTCGATGTTCTTGGCCGCCTCCCGCTCGTGGGCCTCGGTCGCCCTCCACAGGTCACCCTCGTCCTCGTCGCCCTGGTCCAGCCTCTCCATAATCTCGTCGTCCTCATCCTCCCCCTCCTCATCGTCGCTGTCACTGCTGCTGCTATCATCGCCTTCATCTCCCTCCTCTTCAGCCAGGGCCTCGTCGTCGATCTCATCCGCGATGGCGTTGAGCCTCGACGGATCGACCTGTAAGAACAACAACAATGTGAGCGAGCGTGTCGGTCGACCACCAAAGAAGAAGGGCCGTCGAGAGAACACGAACCGCAGGTCCTCCTCGCTTGGACTCGGCCAGCTCCTTGAGAGCGTCGGCGCACATCTTGTCGATTTCCTCTCGTGGCATGGCCTCCAGCTCCTCCAACACGGCGGGGATCAGTGCAGGATCGAGCTTCTCCTAAAGTGCGCGTGTGACATGATGATCGTCAGTATCTCTGCCGGCTGCTACTTGAGCTGACGCGGTACCTTGTGCTTGCTCTCCCACTGGGTGATGAACTTCTTGAGTTCGTCCTTGTGGAAGGCGTCGGGCTTGAAGAGGCCCTCTGGGTTGAAAGCCCGCGAGTCAGCGAGTCCCTTGAACTGATCCACCATGGCCTTCATCTCGGGATCGTTTACGTCCTGCGTTGGTTGGCATCATGATGCTCGTGAGATCATCATACTCTACAGGGAGCAAGAAGCAACTGAAGATGGAAGTACCTTCTCCAGTGCCTCGGTGGCCGTGAATGTGGCGGCGTTGGAGGAGTACTTGGCCTTGAGCTCGTTGAGCTGGTCGTTGCGGTCCAAGTCCTTCAGCAGGCGGGCGTAGTTGCCCAGGCAGGCCGAGGTGTACTCGTTGTCACAGCCGAGGGCACTATCGAGCACCTCCAGAGCTCGCTTGAGCACGGGCTCGGCCTCTTCGAGCTTCTTCTGCGCGCACAGGTAGCCTCCAAGATTGCTCAGCAAAGCGCCTGCGCACGTTGTGGACAAGTGTTGCAACGAAGAGCCTGGTGTTAGATTGCATTGACAAAACGCAACATTTCCTAGAATGAATGACTTCATGATGGAGAAGGCAAGGCGTACCGACGAGCTCGCTCTTGGGGCCATAGTTCTTCTCGAAGATGGGAATGGCCTGCCTGCTAACGGCCTCAGCCTGCTCCACCTTGCTCAAAAAGGCCAGCACTTCGGCGTAGTTGAGAAGGCCGCGAGCGACCTCGTGGTGATCCTCGCCGAGCGTCTTCTTGAGGGCCGCGATGCCCTCCTCGTAGTGCTTCTCCGCCTTCTCACGCTTGCCGATGTTTTGCTCCACGAATGCGAGATTAATCAGCACACGGCCGAGCAGGGTATCGTCAGCCTTCGCAGACGACTGGAGATCGAGGATGGTGCTGAGCTTGTCCTCTGCCTGCGTCCATTTCTCCTCGCTTACGTATCCATTGGCGGAATTAAACAATTCTTCAATTCGCCTCTGATTTACGGACGACTGGGCTGCTGGCGATTTAGCGCCCTGCTGCCTCAGCTTGGCGATCTCTTTCTCCTCCTCGGAGAAGTCCTGCGGAGCTGCCTGCGCAGAGTATCCTCGCCGCGATGTGAATCGGACCGATGCCGGAAATGCAGATGAAGCGAGCAGCCGGGGCTGCTGCGCGATCAAGAGGGAAGAGGAGCGCGTCGGCTGCGAGGCGAGCCGCACAAGAGAGCGGGATTGAGGCAGGTTGTACGCCACTCCGTTCACCCTACAAGCAGCCACCGTCCGCTTCATCTTAGCTCCAATTCTAATCGGATGATAAACAAAAAAGAAATCATTTCCTGCCTTATTTCGTTTTATTGTACCATCAAATCAATCTTTTTTCAACACGACCCATCGTACGATGTTGCCTTTCTTGAGGCCGTTCTCGGCCAACGTGGCGTCGGGCCGCGGGTGCGGCAGCTTGGAGTGCGACCACATGAGCGTGGTGTCGACCGACGGCGCCACGCGCACATCGCCAAAGAACGGGGACGAGATTTCATTGTCATTCAGGACATTTGCGAGATGGCCCAGCGTGTCCGTCGGCAGCACGTCGATGGTGGCCGTCCACCTGTCCGCCCATCGCAGCATGCCCGGTTGACCCACCCCCAACATCAGCTCAAATGAGCTCTCATCCTGCAGGTTCGGGTGGGTGGAGAGCTTCGTCGGGCAGGAGGTCGCCATCACGTGCACGTAGTAGTGTGGTGCTGCAAGGTCCTTCGCTTCTCTTCGGCCTGCTGCTTTACTGAAGGGACCCAGCCGGCCAATGCTGACTTGCCACGCCATCATCATAACCTTCCTCCCGTCAGCTCAAGGTGGTGGCGAGCTGCATCAATCCATCAATCTTTCCTTGCGCCAGGCGTCCATCGAAGGACATGGCCCTGTTTGAGGCCGTTCTCGGCCAACGTAGCGTCGGGCCGCGGGTGAGGTAGCCTGGTGTGCAGCTTGAGCCGCCGGGTCTCGACCGACGGCGCCACCCGCACCTCGGCCAAGCACTGGGGCCGCGCGTTGGTGACCGCGAACAGGCGCTCCAGCGTGTCCGAGGGCAGCACGCTGACGGTCTCAGTCCAGCTGTCGGCCCACTTCAGCAGGCCGGGGCGGCCCACCCCCGTCACCAGCTCGAACTCGGTCTCGTCCTGTCGGCCCGGGTGGGTGGTCAGCGAGGAGGGACCCGAGCTGGATGGCGAGGCGTCGGAGGCAGACATCATGTGGTTGGGGAGGACGAATGCCCCCCGTGCGATCGACTATGCGCTGGCCTATGCAACGCCGCCACGTCAGCAAACAAGGCCACAAAGATTGGCCCCCAGGTCCACGTGCGCCTAGGCGCACCATCGCAGACGACTGCCAGACATGACAGAACCGCCAAAAAACAGGTCTAGACGAAATTTTATTTTTGTCCACGCCCGGAGAGGAGAATGATCAGGGAAGTACAGGCGTGGGCAGCCAGGTGACAAGGGCTGTCGCCACTGCATGATTGAGAACAACAAGGGCGTAGTAGCCTGCAGGCTGATGGGCGAACATGTCCTGCACGTAGGCGGCGGTGGCATGGTCGAGAGGCCGGCAGGCAAGGTCGGTCCCACTACGCACTCCGTCGGCAAGATAGCGGCGCGTCATCGTCCAGAGGAGGGGATTCTGTTTCTCTCCCAGGTGCGAAGGGAGTGGGATTGACGGTACCCAAAGAACGACGAAGTGTGTGTGAGGGCCACGGCCCTTACCATGAAGGCGCCGGACCATCGCAAAGGCTGCAGCGCCAGCCCGGCGATCGGTGTTGATGAAGTTCGTGACCGT
>NW_004457538.1:61997-150323 GCF_000313135.1 Acanthamoeba castellanii str. Neff
TGTGCTTCGTGTGCGGCACCTAACCACGTGTGGACAGGGCTTTGATCTGACCTCGTTGCCAAGCGTTGCCGCGCTCAAGCGCAAATACCGCTTGGACGAGCTGCGCTCACTCACCATCGCTCTCGGCATAACCTCGCCCCTCTTCTTCGCTCGCCACAAGCAGCCCTTCCTCGACCTTCTTTGGCCTCTCATCCACCAGCAGCGGCAGCAACTTCTCGCCCACTCACCAGCACAACCTCTCCCTCCTCCTCTCCCCTCACCTCCTCCGTCGCCCTCCACCTCAACTGCGACGAAACTGATGCACCAGCTCGACCAGCTCATCACCCAGATGCACGACGAGCGCCACAAGCACTACTGTCCACGACAGGCCGTACTCCTGCACCAGCCCCGCAGCTGCACACCACCGCCTCCCAAGCCGGGCACTGCTCGCCGGTCTGGCCGCCGCAAGTGAAGTTTCCTCTTCTCTCTTGTTTCTCTGGTTTCTCGTTCATAAAGTTTGTGGTTTGCTGCCTTCCATACACTTGTCCACCTGCTTGCTTAACGCCTTTTCCTTCTCGCCCACCCAACCCAACCACCCCACCATCATGTGCCACTCCCTACGCCAGCCGCACGAACGCCAGCGCTCACAGCACCTCTCTGGCTTTCTCGTTCCTGACTCTCGCGGTCTAGCTTCTGTGCTGCAACCGCCAGACCCACCTGCAGTGGTCATAGCCGACCTCTGCAGCGAGCGCGAGCTACTCGCCACGCGCCTCAGTGCTGCTTCTGCTCAGCTTCGAATGGCGGAGGACGCTCTCATCCGTTCCATTGCCTCATCAATCCTACACGAAATCAAGCCCATCTACTCCCTCTCGCCCCCCGACCTCCACTTCGCATGCAGCCCCTCCTTCTACGACAACTTCACCAAGGGCTGGGAGAGCTACCAACCTGCCCGCCGCCGTTCTGGATACGAGTCTTATCGTCGCTGTACGTCCCTTTCCCAGTTCCTACGCCTCCTGCCCGGCTGGGATCTCAGCCGTGAGTACTCGGTTAGCGCGGAGGAGGTCCTCACCTTTCACGTCTCTGCTTGCCCATCTCACCCCATCTATGCTATTTACTCTCCCTTGTACGCCTGTATGTCCCTTAGTTTTTATTACGCCCCTCACCCTCTACCTCCCCACTTCATCCCTCGCTTCCGCAAAGGCTCTGTGCGCAAGCGCCTTCTTTTCTACAGCTCCCCCCCTCAACGCCCCAAGCGGCGCCACCAGGCTGCCCTGACTGCAGAATAAACCTTTCTGGCATCCATGTCCGTAGCGCCAGGCGGCCTGTCTTCTGGCCGTCTATCCAATTTTTGTCTACGCTTGTGCGCCTAGCCGCACATGGACTTGGGTTGGGCTGCGGTCACACGAAGTAAAGTGAAGAAGTGGAGTGCCTGTCCAGCGCACCCTCTTATCTTCTCAGCAAAGCAGCAGCGCAATGGACCAGGACAGCTTGCTCCACTTCCCCTCCTACTCCCCGTCGTCGTACACGCCCCTGCCGCCCTTTCCCTGCCCAGCTCCCAGCACCACCAGCAGCGGTCATGGGCACAGGGGCAATCCCGCCCTCGTTGAGGAACTGCGGCAGGCCGTGGCCCTCCAGACAGGCCACCCCGAACCCCCCAGCTCATCTTCTTCCTCTACTCGCGTACCCCCCTCCCCCTCTTTTTTCTTTCTTTTTATTTCTTGGAGGGCTGACTGTGTCTGGGACAGGAGCGGCTGGACTACTTTGGGTTCCCGGCCACCACCGCCACCATCCACTTTGACGAGGTACGCACGCACTGTGAGAGACAGACTCGATGCAGATGGCTGACGGGCGGCACCGGCGCTGCTGAATAGGACAAGCACCGGGTGTGGTACCCGCACGAGAACTACATCCCTGTCAACCTTCACCTTCTCGCCAGCACCCTTCTCGATGCCGTGGTGCGTGGCGTCGATTCTGTGTCGCATCTCGTTCCGTGCCTTGTGTGCACCGCTCGCGCGTGTCGTGTTGTGTGCGGTTGCTCCGATTTTTACGCTCACGCCGACTCACACCAGAGCAAGATCGAGGAGGAGACCGGGGGCCGGGGCCTGCGGCAGAGCTTCGAGGAACTATGCGGGGTGTACCTCTACGTGGTGCAGGCCAAGCACGAAGCCCTCACCCGCGAACTGCAGCTCTACCAGACCCTCTTCAACCCGGCCCTGCGCCAGGTAACACCTCGCCTTCGCCCATCCTGTCGAACATTGACTCAACACACACGCACACACATGTATGACACACCGCACACACATGTATGACGCACACACACACACGCACACGCACGCACACACACGCACACACACACACAGAGCGATAAGCACGCAGCGGGGCAGGGCGGGGTTGAAGACGAGACGAGGCGGCAGCGCATGATCAACAGCTTCATCCACAACTTTGTGCGCACCATGCGCAAGGCCAACTTCAATCCGCTCACCCAGGAGCAGATCAAATTCGCAGCCAACCCCGAACAGGTTCATACGTCGCATTACACGACACACGCACGCGACACGCGACACACACAGCACACGACGCACACACACACACACGACGCACACGGCGCGCCATCGCACACGAGTGTTGATTGGTGGTGGTCTGTGGTGGGACCTCAGATCTTGTTTGGAGTGCCGATGCGCATCGACTGGGACAAGCTGGATTCAAGCTTGCTGGAGGCCTACTTCAACTCGGTCGACGAACCCGACATTCCTCCGCCTCCGCCCTTTGCTCGCAACGTATGCACCGTGTGTGGAGTGGTGGTGGTGGTGGTGTGTGTGTGTGTCGTGCGCGTGCGCGTGTGCGTGCGCCAGGTGGTGACCACGTGTCTGTGTGTCAAGTGTTTGGTGTTCTGGCGCGGAGTGGGCGTACAGAGACGGACCGGTCGCTTCGTGCTGGCCAAGCTCGACCTCCTCATCCAACGCGGGCTCAACATCTTCAAGGCCGCGCTCAGTCCCATCCTCCCCTCGCCCAAGGTACTCACCGCGACGCACGCGCGCACGCGCAGGCGACTCACGCTCGCTACTCGACGGTGACAGATACGGATCAGCGATGGGCTGGCATCGATGGCGCAGGACTACATGAATACCGGGGCGGAGCCTGAGCAGCCCCACACCAGCATCCACCTGCCTCGCTTCATCGACCGCAAGACGCTCCTCACCACCGCCGGTACCCTCTTTGCTCAACCAGGCTGTGCAGCCATCACCAAACCACCACTCATTGCACGCACTCCCCGTCGCCCACCGCACACGACGCGACGCGACGCGACACGCGACACACACGACACGACACGACACGACACGACACGACACGACACGACACGACACGACACGACACGACACGACACGCACAGCGTCGCTGTTCGAGGAGGTGACAGTAGAGGAGCCGACGTACAAGGAAGTGGTGCTTCTGTTCAAGAAAAAGAAGAACAGCAGCAGCGGCAGCAGCGGGGAGGACCAGGCCCACTGCAAGCCCGACGAGAACGCCATCTTCATCCAACGGTCGGTCTTTCTCGTCTGTCCTCTCCTTCCCTCCGCGCCTCGCTGTCATTGACATTGCGTGCGGGCGTGTGTCGTGTGTGTCGTGTGTGTCGTGTGTGTCGTGTGTGTCGTGTGTGTCGTGTGTGTCGTGTGTGTGTCGCGTGTGTGTCGTGTCGTGTTATAGGTTCTACGATATTCCAATGAAGAATTTGCAGGTGGTGTTTCCGCTGCAGCAGGCTGGATGGAACTGGGCCGACATGGTGTCCTTCCTCATGCTCCTCTCCTTCTCCGTCACTCTCGCCTTCAAGGCCTTCTTCACCCTCGCCCATTCCACGTACGTCTCTTCTTGGCGTCGTGTGCGCAAGCGCGAGTGTGAATGCGAGAGCGTGTCGTGTCGTGTCGTGTCGTGTCGTGTCGTGTCGTGTCGTGTCGTGTCGTCGTATGTGTAGTGATGCGTGTCATTGACCACTCAACTGTGCAGGTATATTGACGAGGCGGTGCTGGGTATTCTGGTGCTGCTGTTCCCCCTCTTCGTGCGCTGGGTCAACCGAAAGATCGGCGCACAGCGGTCCCAGTACCAGGTGCACCACCACACACGCACACACGACCGCACACGCACACACCGCACACGCGCGTGCGCTCACGATGCGTGGCGCGTGGGTGCAGGCGAAGAACATGGCGGCGCGTTCGCTGCGGAACAATTCGCTGAACTGCAACAAGAGCGTGCTGTCGTACATCCACGAGGCGGCCATCGAGCAGGAGATCAAGGAGGCCCTGCTCGCCTACTTCGTGATCTGGCAGTGGCGCGACGGCATCCGCAAGGACCAGCTCGACGCCGCCATCGAGCACCTCATCAAAGCCAAGTACGCGCATGATTCACATTCCTTACTCATCGTTCACATCATCACCGCCATGGTTGTCTTCAACTTGAGCTGATTGTGTGTGTGTGTGTGTGTGTCGTGTGTGTCGTGTGTGTGGCCAGCTTTGGGGTGGAGGTGGACTTTGAGGTGGACGACGCGCTCCACAAGCTGCTCGCGTCGTCCCTGGCCTTCACCAAACGCGAGACGGGCAGGGGCGGCGGCGGCGAGGAGCTCTACTTTGCGGTCCCCCCTCACGAGGCCCTCGACGTCGTTCAGAACGAACTGGTCCTCGCCGCCAAGCGACACTTTTCTTGAGTCCTTTGTTATGGAGAGATCTTATTCATTTATATATCAATATGCTGAACATATGCTCAACATATGTTGCTGACAAGTATGTGCGTCTACTGGTTGACGGCCTTGCGGGCGTCGCCCTTGAGCTGGTCGGCCTTGCCCTCGGCCTGCCACTGCTCGTTGCCGAGCACGTTGCCGGCGGCCTCCTTGATGTTGCCCTTGACCTGGTCCTTGGTGCCGATGGCGCGCTGCTCGGCCTTGGTCGCCTCGAGCTCGGCGTTGCCCTTCTCCTTGCGCGCGAGGCCCTCGGCCTCCATCTGCTTGTTGCCGACGGCCCAGCCGACGTTCTCCTTGGCCAGCGCCGAGGGCAATGTCAGTGTAGGCGGAAGTCTTGGAAGGCTCAGCGGACATGTTGTTGGTGGTAGTGGTGGTTGATGGTTGAGTGGTGGGTTGGTTGTTGGTGGTTGAGTGTTGGGTTGAGTGGTGTTAAGTTTTTATAGGGGTACTCTTAGGGGCACAGTAGTGGGCAGACTAAAGGAAAGACCAGAGGAAAGAGGTGGTGGGATCAAGGGTGAGATTAGATTGGTGCACGGAGTTATGATCTCGGAGTTAAAACATTCTCATTTCCTTGGTTTACACCGGAACCGAGGTGAGGGCCAGCTACTGTAGGCACCACCGAGGGCCACGTCAGGGTGTACGGCGTCTGGTTCCTGATGTGCCTTGATAATTTGTCTTTTTCTTTCATAAATAAGAAATCGATGGCAGCCTTTGTGTGATTTTCGTTCGTTGTTTGTGATGACTGAAACAAAAGGAGGTGCGGTGCATACAGGGTAAGATCACAAGGAAGAAGAACGAAAGAGAATAGAGAAGAAGAAGATCAGAGGCGTCCACCAGGCGGATCGCCATCCACCCATGGGTCTAACTGGTGCTTGCTTGCTTACTGGGAGCAATCGGCCTTGAAGCAGGGCTGCGAGGCCATCGTCGCGATGCCGCACATGTTGCCGCTGTTCCGCCCGATCTGCGCATAGCCGGACAGACCCCAAGCTGCGTGTGTCGTGTCGTGTCGTGTTGTAAGCATCGTGTTATGAGTGTCGTGTGTCGTGTGTGTCGTGTCGTGGAGAGCGTACAGGTGCCCCAGGAGTTCTTGATGAGCCAGTAGGGGTTGCCGCTGGCATCGGTGCCCCAGCCGACGACGGTCACGGCGTGGTTCATGCCGGCCGCCGTGCACGACGAGTCGATGAGCGTGCCGCTGCGGTAGTAGGTGAAGGAGCGCGGCGAGGCGTTGATGCCCACCGACACGGGACCGCGCGAGGCCAGCGTCAGCAGACCCGCCTCACTGCCGCTCGTCGCACGACGATAGGCCCTACACGGGGGAAAACAAAGAATGTCAGGAATGCCACACACCGCACACGCACACGCACACACCGCACACGTCGCACACACATGGAAAAGAAGAGCTGAAGGGTGTACTTGATGACGGCGCCGTTGTTGCTGGCCGAGTAGCGGCAGGTGCTGCGGAAGCCGGACCACGGGTAGGACGCCAGGGTGTTGACGCCGCCGCCGTTGTTGAGGATCCACGAGTAGGTGATCTCCATGTTGCCTCCGTTGCATCCCAGGTTGCCCGTTCCCTGCGCACAGTCCACTGTGTACCCACGCCACGTCATCAACATATGCCACGTCAGCATATATCATCCATATATATGCCACGTCAGCAACATAGCCATATGTAGTGACGTACGGAGCATCTGTTCGGAGAGGGAGGTGAGCTGGCCCGCGGCGATCTTGTACATGCCCTCGATGGCGGCGTTGGCCGAAAACGTGTAGCAGGCCCCGCACGAGCCCTGGTTCTTGACCGGCGTCACCGCCCCCGCGTTCCTCCAGTCGTAGCTGGCCGGCAGCTGACGCGCCACACGCTCGAGCTCGGTCTCGTCGTCGACGACAGGCGCAGCGGGCGACGAGGCGTCGGTGAAGGGGTTGGCCGCGGGCGCGAGGCCGGTGTAGACGCGGGCCACCTCGTCGAGGGTCATGTCGGCCAGGTCGTTGAGGCCCACCGTGAACGAGGCGTTGGCGTTGGCGTTGAAGTGTTCGACGTAGGCCGCGTTGTCGCGCCACACGTTGTAGCGGTAGCCGAACTCCTGGGCCGCGTAGCTGCGCCCGTTCTGGCGCGCCCACGCGTTGAACTCGGATCGGGCGGCGTGGGTGTCGGCCAGCAGCGTGTAGCCCCGCTCGTCGAAGCGCGGGCTGATGGCCGATCCCAGGGTCGCCAGGCACAGCACCACGCAGGCCGCCGCCATCAACATCGCCGTCGTCGTCATCTTGTTCATCTTCATCTTCTTGAAGTTGTTGTGGTCGTTGTTTTGGGTTTTTGTAGTGGAGTGGTTGATCGGTCAGTTGTGGAGCAAGGCGCAAGCGAAGGCGGTGGTGGGCTTCGCTGTGACTCTTGCTAACGAGGAGGAGGAGAAGAAGAAGGTGGTTGTGTGGCCGATGAAGAAGAAGAAGAAGAGGAGAGGGCCGTACTTATGAGGAGCGGCGGAGGCGGCGGAGACGTCAACTCGCTCAAAGACCTCTCTCTGGAGAGGCCTCCCCAAACTGCGGGACTCCGCCGACCAAACAGGCCGTGCGCGGGGATCTGTGCGGAGCAACGGCCTATCGAGGCAGCTCCGCCCGCTCTGCCCAAAACACCACACACTCCGCCTGGGCCTTGGAGGTGCGGGGCGTACTTGTGGGCTACCCGCGCGAGCGAGCGAACGCGGTGTGCGGCGACGGCGAACCCGTGAACCCAGACCGCGCCAGCCCCGCATGAGATGCTGGTGGTGGGTGGACCTGCCACGACAGCATGTCAAACCCATGGGCCGGCGCGTCCCCCATTGGATGATTCTACGGAACCACCTGCGGTTAACTGTGGGTTGGCGGGTCTGTCTGTCAGTCTTTCCTCTCTCTTCGCCGGACTGACGCGAATGACGGGTTGGGCGTTGAGGTGGGTTGGGAGGGGTTGCGGACCATTCGTGGGCTTGGGCTTGTGGCTTGGGCCTTTGGGTCAGGCCTGGCGGCAGCTGTGTGGGCTGCGCGGTGGTGGTGTTGACCGATTTTATAGAGACAAAGAGCCAACACTTGGCTGGGAGGTTATGTACATACACCAGCGCACGCACCCAGGGTGTGCGCGGGTAGGCCTCAAGAGGGCGCGGCGTCGTCATAGTCCATGCGCTGCTGCTGGTGGTGGTGGGCGCTTTCGTCCTGTAGCGGAGCCAACCCCTGGCCGTCGATACCGAACCACACCCGGTCGCCCGTACACTCCTACCCGATCGTTGTGATGAGACGTGAGTTGCGTGTGTGCGTGTGTGCGTGTGTGCGTGTGTGCGTGTGTGCGTGTGTGCGTGTGTGCGTGTGTGTTACCTGACGCGAAGACTTGACAAGGGCGGCGTAGTAGAGGGCCGAGATGGTCCCATCGGCTCCTGATTGCATGGACGAGGCCTGGCGGTGGACGTACAGGCGCGTGGCGGAGGTCATGCCCCACGACTCGCCCAAGGCCGGCTTCACCACGTCCCGCGACTCCTCGTCTCCGCCCACCACGTAATTCGTCACCTGACCACGCGTGGCACGCACACGACGACACACGCACACGCACACGACGACACGACACGACGACACACGGTTCAGACAGAGTGCGCAGTGAATGAAGGAGCAGGGTAGCTAGGCATACCAGCACCACGAGGTTGTGCCGTGTCGCCAAAAGCCGCAACGCGCGTGAAATGCCGCTGACGAGCGAGTGACCTGGTACACGACGTTAGCGTAGTGTTATGTGTGTGTGTGTGTGTGTGTGTGTGTGCGTGTGTGCGTGTGCGTGTGCGGGTACCAAGAGAGGCCGAGGAGAGGAGGGGCGCGAGAAGGCTCGCAACGCAATCGACGACCACCAAGCGCAGATTGCGCGCGTAGTCGCCCTCCTGTCGCCATCCCACCAACCAGCGCCACCGATGAGTCAACAAAATAATAATATTAATAAAAATGCGACGTTGTGTGCGTCCTGAGTGCCTATGGCGCCCTACGCACCTGGTGCGGGCTGGCTAGTTCGTCGAGCAGCTGGTGCAGCAGCGTGAGCAGCGACTGGCCGTCGTGTACGCGCCAACACCGCAAGCGCGCCAGCGCACTCATGGCCGTCATCACATCGGCCTGCCCACCGTCGCCGCGTTAGTGTGCGGCGTGTGCGTGTGGCATGGTTCAATTGATTGTTGTCGACTGGGATCGTACGTGGGGCAAAAGGGGGAGCAGGCGCGTGGGGGTGAAGGCGTTGGCCGAGTCCACGAAGGCGACGGTGGCCCTCGGGTCGGCCAGGGCCGACGCGCAGGCCTGCAGGCAGAGCGCGGTCTTGCCCGCGGCCGCCCCGCCCACCACCTCCGTCACCTCGCCCGCCCGCAGGCCGCCCCCGCCCAGCAGCTCGTCCAACCTGCGCGTGTGTAGTGTCGTGTGTCATGGTGTGCCGTGTGCCGTGTGCCGTGTGCCGTGTGCCGTGTGCCGTGTGCCGTGTGCCGTGTGCCGTGTGCCGTGTGCCGTGTGTCGTGTGTCGTGTGTCGTGTGTCGTGTGTCGTGTGTCGTGTGTCGTGTGTCGTGTGTCGTGTGCGGTCGTACGCTGTGAGGCCGACGGAGAGCTCCGGAGGGTGGTGGTGGGCGCGGGCCTGCTGGAGAAGCAGCGTGGCCGGGATCGGGGTGGCGGCGTAGGCCAGCCGCAGCGAACGTTGGAGGGTGCAGACCTCCTCCACCGACATGTGCGCCCTGTGGGCCAACACCAACTCGTCCTGCCCGACCACGTCCTCTACTGCAGCGCCATTGTTTTTTTAAATAAATTAAATTTAAATAAATAAAAAAAGAGGAAATCAATTACAGGCAGAAGGGAGTACCTGTATGAATGCCGGCGCTACGCAACTGTTCTCGCAGGGCCAGCGACAAACCAGCACCAGAGAGGGGCGGCATGAGAGGCAAAATTTGTTTTTAAAAACAATCGAGAATGAAAAGATACAAGGACAGATCGATGTGTTTTGGCGGTTCGAGGAATTGAGCTGGTTTGGTCGAAATAAAAAAATAAAAAAGACCAGAAACCAGAGGCGTTCAGGAAATGCTGGGAAAAAAGCGCGGGAACTGAACCGCACCCTCGTGTCGCTCGATCAAGTCGATAAGCCGATTAGAAGGAGCTCTTGCAGATCAAGCTACTCTACGTTGATTGAAGAAGAGAAATAAGAGGGCACATTACTTCGGATGAAGGAATTCAAGGTGGAGGAGAATCTGGGCGTGCTCACGCTCGAGCAATTTTTTGAGCTCTTCTTCGAGGGCGAGTCCTTCTCGCAACAGTGGCACGAAAGGCGGGGCAACACAGGTGATCCCTAAGTCCCCTCCTCTCGTGATCACAACCACTCGCCCCATTCAATTAATTAATCAATCTACAACTCATTTATTCCTACATTATTGTATTATGGATTAAATATTCTAATTGTGTATTATTATAATTTTTTTTGTATTTCTTCCTCGGGCAGATATTCACTTGGGTCCGTGGACCAAGGCGCCCGATGGCAACCGCAAGCAGCGCCTCATCCGCTTCACGCCGCCGCCCGCCGCCCACCCCATGCTCAAACGCTTCACCAGTACGCCATCACCTCACCGCACCGCACGCGTGTCTTGTTTCCTAATCCCGACCAATTGACACAACACGACACGACACGACACACTACACAGGCAACGCCAAGTTCAAAGAGGTGACGCACTTTCACATCACACCCAACGGGTACGTCGTGTTCGGTGTGTGCGGTGTGCGCGGTGTGCGGTCGAAACTGACACACGACACGACACGACACGCACAGGGAGGCGATTGTGACGGCCGTGACGATGGGCGAGGGCGGGTCGAGCGTGGACCTGGAGACGCGGGTCGAGTGGACCGCGCGGATCGACGAGGCCGACGGCACCCTGCGCTGCACCATCGTCGGCCGGGACGAGTACAAGCGGAAGCTGTTCAAGGAGATGATGGAAAACTTTATGCGCGAGTCGACCGAGGCCGCGGTCGGGCTGTGGGTCGAGCTCGTGCGGCGGCACCTGCACCACCTGGGCTTCACCTCGCCCCTGCCCGCCCACCGCGTGCCCGGCGGCGGCGGCTCGCTCGTGTCGCACCCGTCGTCGTCGTCCGAGCGCGACGAAGCCGAAGACGACGAGGCGGGCGACGAGAGCGACGAGCACGGCGAGCCGACGACGGCGACGGCGATGACGAAGAAGACTTTCGGCACCGGCGGTCGGAGTGCGACGGTCGTGGTTAGGGAGGAGGAAGAGGAGGAGAGCGACGACGATGACGACGACAACGCGCGATTCGTGGACGCTGGCGAGGCGATGCTGCTGGGCGAGGTTCGTTTTGGACAACGGCACACGACACGCGCGGCCGCACACGCACACGCACACGGGCTGATTGGTGGTGGTGGCGTGGGGGCAGCAGCACGGGGTCAGTACGGCGGAGGAGGTGGTGGTGCTGCGAGCGGCGGTCAAGGGCCTCGAGCGGGAGGTGAGCAACATGGAGCGCCAGCTCTCCAAGGCCCTCACCCGCGTCGCCGGTACCTTTTACCTACTATCGCTTCACCGCACACGCGCACCGCACACACTCACCGCACACACACACACCGCACACGTACACGCGGCAGGTTTGCAGCAAACGCTTCAGGAGGTGACGGGAGACAGTGCGGCGTTGTCGCTCTCGCTGCCGTCGCTCCACCAGCGCCTGGCGGCCCTCGAGCACGCCCAGGCGTCGGCGGCGGCTGCGGCGCAATTGGCCGCTGCTTCGCCCGTGCCTTCGCCGGCCGCCACCAACGGCGCCCTTCCGCCCACGCCCGACGAGCTCGAACAGGCCGTCAGAGACAGTACGTCGTCCCGCCACCGCACACATCGCACACACCGCACACCGCACACTGCACACACACCGCACACCGCACACGCTGATGTCGTGTTGTGTGGTGACCACCAGTTGAAATTGAGAGGCGGGTGTCGCGGAGGAACGGCCGCAAGCAGCGAGCGTCGCTCCATCGCGGCACCTCCGCCGCCGACGGCGACCTCGTCTTCACTCCTCCCTCCTCCTCTTCATCATCATCATCTTCGTCTTCATCCACACCACTCGGGCCACCACCCGCCGTCGCGACGACGGGCGTCGCCGGCACACAGCTGACGCCATCAGCCGTCGGCAGCAGCTCGACGCCGGCGTCGGCCAAGAAGAAGAAGGACCCGCGGCGGAAGTTAATGTGGGCCGGGGTGGCGACGCTGGTGGTGCTGTCCATCTCGCTGGCGCTGCCGCTGCTCGCCCCGCGGTCGGCCCTGCTCGACCGGCTCCTGCGGCCGCTCCGCAGCTTCACCGCCCTCTGGCCCGTCTCCCTCTCCTTCTCCCGCCTCGAGGCCGCCAGCCCCAACAAGTAACCAAATCTATCAAAAAATAACAACGTTTCTAGAAACTTCGCCCCCGGTCCGTACTCTGGCCCTTCACTTCTCTCCGAAACCCGCCCAGTTGTGGCGCCCTCCTCACCTTTGCTCATCATGATGTTGATAGGTTTGAGTATTTAGAATAGGTTGCCTTGCGATTGCATTCATACGCAGACACACACGGCAACCAATCATCAAGCGCGGACGACCCCTGACGCTCCCCAACCGCTGACGCTCGTACCACACTCCACTCCAGTGTTTTTGAACTGTCGAACATCCACTAACGCGACTATCGACGCTCAGATGTTGTTCGGTGGGTCTCCGGAAGAGCACTTTGAGGAAGACGACGTCGGCTGGAGATGCAAGGTACTGGCTTCAAGGATGGCACCAAGTACTCTGTTCCTTGTTTAACTGCACAGAAACTGCTAAAGGTAAGCTTGACGTTAAAGGTTCCAGGTGTTTGGGGGGGATGGACTTCAACCTTGGCCCTAACACCTCATATGGCGCGCTCTGGGAAGCATCCCGCCGGAGAGGAGATAGGAGAACATCAGGGAGAGATCATTCCCTTTCGCACCTTGATGGCGTGGGAGAAGCGTGGAGGATGGCCCTCTTCCGTCTTCATCTCTTCACCGGTACGACTTCTCTTCCGAGCAAGGCTGGAATGGATGCTTACTTCTCTACGCATTATCCGCAGGTGGTCTTTGTACCGCATCTGAAGAGGCAGGATTTCGCACGCTCTGTTGCCTGGAGCCTCGCGTGGGAGCCACAGCCGGAGCCGCAGGTAGTGCCTGGTCATCAAGTAGCGGCCATGGAAAAGCTCATTCAGCAGCAGCAGGAGCTCATCCAGAAGCAGAGCAGACAGGTCGAACAGCTCCAGCAGCTCCAGCATGCTCCACCGCAATGACCTCGTACTTGTTTCTTCTTCTCGACGTCGTTTAATGTCTCACACCAAAAGGGGGGAATAAATAAAAAGAAAAACAGGAAAGGCGCGCCAGCCGTGTGCTATGTGCGGATGAGGCGGATGGGGAAGTTCTCTGTCACCAGGTGGCCGTCCTCGAACAGCACCACCAAGTTCACCTGTGGCGTGTGCCGTGTCGTGTCGTGCGCGTGCGGTTGGTGAGATCGTGTGGTGTAAATCGATTTCGTTGGTCCACGCATGGTGGTCATAGGGTACCTCGAATTCTATTTTGAAGGTGCGGGCGGCGGTGGAGGGGCAGGTGAAGAGGCGCGGGAAGATCATGAAGATGGGGATCACCAACTGTCGGCACACGTCCCCCTCCGCGATCTGAATGTTCTGAATCTCCGTCGCTGCACCACCGCACGACACGACCAACGACACGACGTGAGCCTCGCGTGTGTGCGGTCGAGCGTGTGCCGTGTGCGGTGATTGTGCGTGCGGTGAATGCGTGTGCGGTGAGCGCGTACCCTCCTTGGCGAAACCGTCGGCGCAGCCGCAGGTCTCCACCCTGACGAGCTGGACCTCGACCGACTTGATGATGGCGTCGGCCTCCTCGATGATGAGCTCCCCCGTGAATGGCCGCGTGATCGCGCACGTCGCCGTCGTCAGCTTGCCCGTGATCTTAAAATTGGGTATGCGATTCACCGACGTCTGGCCGTGTGTGCGGTCGTGCGTGTGCGGTCGTGTGCGTGTTAACAAACAGACATAAAAAAAAGATACAATTGGGTGGCGAGGGGGCACCTTTTTGACGTTTTCGATGGATTGCGGGGTGATGCTGAACGGCACCTCCTGGTCCTTGGGATAGTCCTTCGAGCTCTGCACGACGACGAACACTATGAGCACGCACACACGACACGACACGACACACATGACACGACACGCGCGACATGACACGCACGACGCGAGCGCGAGGGGTCAAACCTTGACTTCAACGATGAATTCGAGGGTCTTTTCGAGGGTCTTGGCCATGAAGCCGCGCACGCAGGTGGCGCGGAGCTGGTACTGGATGTTGACGAACACGCCGTGGTAGGTCTCGTAGAGCTTCTGCCCGGCGAGCGGCTCCAGCTTGAACTCGAACGGAATCTCGGTCGTGCCGTCGGGCAGCTTGCCCGGCTTCGCCACCTCCACCGGCACGTACAGCATCTACACCGCGCGTGTCGTGTCGTGTCGTGCGGTGTGTGTTGTGTGTGTGTGTGTGTGTGTGGTGTTAGGAAAAGACACGCACGCGACCGCACACACCGCACACGCACTTGGATGGGCTTGAGGGAGTTGTAGAAGGCTTCGAAGAGGCCGACGCTCTTGGCGCTGAGCTGGAGGGTGGTGTTGCCCTCCATCACCAGCTGGATGCCCTGGTGCGACAGCGAGCCCTTGCTCTCGATCACGATCGCGCCGCTCACCACCTCCTGCACTCGCAAAAATATCAGATGAGATGATCGGTAAAATTGGAAAAGAAAAGAAAAGAAGCTCTCAAGTAATAAATCAGTGGCACTCCATCAACGTAAATCGTAATCTTCAATAAAATAAAAATAAAATAAATAAATTGTAAAGATGAATGGGGGACAAAATCTGAATGAAGAGGCACGTACTCCGGGGTGATAGACCCTGTCCATCCGCTTGAGCTTAATGTCCAACGAAGCCATTTACACTCTCGATTGTGTGACCTCGCCCCCTCGCTTGCCAATGTCGTGAACTGTTTCTCTTTTGTTTTTTAATCTATTTTATCGCCGCAATTTTAAGGTGGCGGGCTTCTTCCTTCCCTTCTTCCGCGCCCCTGTCGCCATTCGCTGTTCCTTTGCATGGAAACACAGAAGTGCACCACCCCAACTCTGTTCCTTGAACACTGCCACAGCCCCCCCCCCAAATAGAAACTTCACAATCTCACCTTTCACTTCACTCTCCTTTGAACAGCCATTGCCCCTGATGACACAACAGCCAGAGCACCAACAACAGGCCTTGGGGGAGGCCTTTGAGTTGCGGCTGGCCGTGGGTCGACCTACGATGCTGCTGCGTTGGAGCGACACGTACGCGTGGACCCTGACCGTCAGGCCTTCGGACACGCTGGGCCAGGTGGTCGACGCCCTGCAGCATCAGGGGCGGCCCACGCCAGACCGCCTCGCCGACGTGCGGGTGGCGCCCTCCGCCGACACCACCCTCATGTGGTCGCACACGGGCCTGCCCCACCCGCGCCGGGACGCCACGCTGGCCGAGAACGGCATCACCTCCGCCTGCGTCCTCCGCTGGGTCCAGGTCGCCGAAGACTGATTGGGCCACCAAAGTTAAAAGGCAAGACAAGCTCAACAATTCGTTGTAAATGGAGTGTGTTGATGATGTCAACTGGCAACCAACAATAAGAAGAGACTTATTATTATTTGTTGGTGTGGTTGTGTGTGTGAGTCCTCACACCACCCTGTCCGCGTCTTTCCCCCGGCCTTCTTCTTCGTTGTTCTTTCTGCGACTCACTTGAGTCTCTCCTTGCCCTTGTCCTGCTTGGGCGTCGTCGCGCCGCCGCCACCGTTGGAGCCGACCGACAGGATCTCCTCGGGTGGTGGTGGCGTGAAGGAGAGGTCGACCACGTTCCTGTAGTCCGCCACGATCGTCCTGATCAACTGACGGAAGAACGGCACCTGCAAACAGCGACGCGACGCGAAAACAAACCCTCAGCCTCAGCCTCAGTGCGCCGGAATTGCGCGTGTGCCGTGTCGTGTGTGTGTGTGTGTGTGTGTGTGTGTGTGTGCGTGGCATGTGTTGTGTGTTGCGTGTGCCGAGTGGTGGTGGTGGTCTAAGGACAGAATTCTACCTCGCGCGGGTTCTCGAGGTAGGCGTCGTAGGAATCAAGGTCGTCTTGCAGGGTGAGCTTCAGGGTCTCGTAGTTGGTACGGATCAATTCCATCACCTGCAGTGAACGAGAACTCCAGTTACAACAGAGTGCAAACCACCGCACGCGCGCACGCACGCACGCACACGACGCGACGCGACACGACCAACGACACGACACGCAGATGCATGGCACAGCGAGAGTGGAGAGACGTCACCTGAGCGGGTGTCGAGATGAAGTTCTGAGCGTTGGCGGCCTCCCACTGATCGATTTTGGAGGTGAAGTGGCGAATGATAGTGTTCATGTTCTCCAGATTCTGCGCCGTGCCCGCGCGGTCGTACCGATCCACTGCAAACCAGAAAGACGAGGTATTAGCACCAACGCCGCGTGCGTGCGGCGGTGTGTGCGGTGGTGAGTGTGCGGTGGTGTGCGACGACGAACCGTAGTAGTAGAAGGTTTCGATGGCCTTGGCGTCTCGAATGAGTTCGTAGTAGAGGTCGTCGTAGTCCGAGGGTTGGGGCAGGAAGAGGTCTCCGTAGGTGATGAACAAATTAAATACAGTCGTGATCTGCACCAGACCACAACCCGCCGTCAATAAAAACAATAAATAAATAAATGAAATATAATAACTGAATTGTGCAAAAAATGATTGAATTATAAAATACCTCAGCTGCCAGGACGAGCGTTTCGGGCTTTTCGAAGTACTCGGGCGTGGAGATGAACCGCATGAGCTGGAACATGGTGGCCCACAGCTCCTTCCACCGGTAGTTGAACCGCAACTGCGCATAGAGTCGAGGATTAACAATTTACAAAGTTGGAGAAAAGTGTGTGGCTTCGAGTAGATGATGTACCTCTTTCTTCTTCTCGTAGCACAGGATCCGTCGGATCGTTTCCAAACATTTACTGTAGTACGTGTCGTGTCGTGTCGTGCGTGTCGTGCGGTGGCGGTGGTGAGTGATGAATCACGGGAGATGAGCAAGGGTTGTGGGCACGCACCAGTACAGATCGCTGGGCAGCTTCTTCTTGAGGTTTTGGCGCATGAAGAGCAGGAGCACGTCCAAAATGGTGGCCAGCACCGGTCGCTCCTTGAGCGACTCTGGCGTGGCCTTCTTCTGCTGTTGCATTGCATGGCATTGCGCGATATCGTGCGGCGTTAACGAAGGCGAGGTGCACGAGCACGTGGAATGCGCGCGGAATGTAAAGCGAGAAAGGAGGAGGTTGTTCTATACCTGATAGTAGGGGATGACGCACAGGAGCTGATCGCTGTGGAACATCTCGTTCACCGTGTCGTCCTCAAAGAGACAGCAGAGCGTGATCAGCGACAGTTTCGCGTAGTACATCGATCGCAAGTCCTGGAAACATATATAAAAAACACTGTCAGACGACAACAACACTTGTTGGCACACACCACGACGCGGACCTTCATGTCTTGGAATATGTAGGAACAGAAGATGATGAACTGCTTCAGCGTGAGAGGAAGCGAGGGGACGTCCTCGGCCGGAGGCTTCGCGCCCGCCGCCGTCGCAATCGCTGGCGTATCTTTCTTTTCTCCCTTTGCTGCGCTCTGTTTGGCTGTGATTTTCGGTGTGGTTTTTTTAACGCTTTTAGCCATTTTAAAATGCCAATAATAAGTACTAATAAATGTAAGAATAATGAGCGGCTACGAGACGACAGAGAGCAGCGAGCCAGCGACGTACCGGCATTGGCGAGCAGGCTGCCCACAAAGGCCTGTCGGTTGAGGTAGACGAGCTCGTAGAAGGCCAGCAGCACGGCGCCTGTGGAGTTGGGACTGCCGCTGTAGGCGCCGTTGGCGGGCTTGGTGGCGAGGAAGTCGGCGATGTAGCCCAGCCAGCCGGGTGCTCGTACGCCCATCGCCGAGGCGTAGTGCGCGTTGCATTCCTCGCATACCGACGCAATGACGTCGTCGAACGCCTGCAGGCGCGATTAAATAAAAAGCACGTTACAACCTCGATGAGCCCTGTGTGCGTACCTCGAATGCCTTCTTGTCTTTCAGCTCACCGAGTAATCGCATGTAGGGATTCTTTGATTCATACTTTCTATAGTTCGCGAATGGGGCGAAGTTAAGTCCACGTACGTACTACGACGTGCGGTGGTGGATGAAAGACACGGTACGGTACCGGTAGTTGACGAGGGTGACGAGAAGGAAGACGGCGTTGAAGGAGTAGTAGCCCATGCGCTCACTGACGAGGAGCTGGACCAGGGAGTCGAACACGGTCTCGTAGTTGATCATGAAGTACTCGATGAGCGTGTTCTGGTGGATGTTGGTGGCTGCGGTGGCGATCGACAGCAGCAGATTGAGCGCCAGCGTGCGCAGCGCCTGGTGTGTGTTCTCCTCGGCCATCAGCTCGCACACGGTCTGGATCAAGTCCTGCAAACACGTGTGAACCCAATTCGTCATCAGCGCCTCCGGCGTGAAACGTGCGGCAGTGCGCGTGCAGCGATGACGTTGGTATATACCCCAAAGATCTCGTCGGCCTTGTCCACACCGGTCAGCAGGTTGATGATGTCGAACCCGAAGTTTGTGAACTTTTTCTCGAAGAGGCCGCGAAGCAGGATTTGAAGCGTCTGTCACCAGAGAGTGGTAAGGACCAAGCGTCGTCATGACCAGGCTGCACCACCACAGCGGCAGCCGATTGAAGAGAGACCGAACGGAGCGAGCTCTATGATGAGGAGTGAGGTGTTTACCTGAAGAGCATGGAGGACTCTGATCTTCGTGCCATCGTGCAGCATGCGCACACAGTTCTCGAATATGAGGGAGACATTGGCCTGGTGCGTAGAAGAAGAACAACAAGAAGAAAGATGAGCGTTGGCGGGCAGGGTCGATGGACGGGAGCGGGCGTCTTAGAGACGTACCTTGAGCACGAGCAGCTGATCTTCTGTGGTGTCCTTCACGCAGGTCTCGAGGAAGACGGCGTTCACCTTCAACAGGAGCAGCTCTTCCCAGAAGTGTGGATTATCGCGCGATGGGTTTTGTCCCTGGCGACGCAAGCGCGTGAGCATGTTGGGCGCACTACAAAAGATACATCGTGGAAAGATGAACTCGAGATTTTTGTAGAATCGAGTAGCGAGAGGGCAATCTCACCTGGAAAAATGCTTCGTATATATCGACGAATTTCTCTTTGAGGGGCAGCCTCGAAGCTGATCCTGCCCTCCGCTCATCGTTATTCCGTCGATGTAGCGTAAATGTGCCTGATCCGGACTGCAGCATGGGACTACCGAGAGCCGTTCCTCCTCCCCCTCCCCCTCGCACGGGCGTGGTTTGTGTGCTGGAAGACAGCCCTCCCCCTCGGGTCGGCGTGCTGCCACTCGCTTGCATTTTGATTTCCACGTTTCTTTTATTATGAATAAAAAATCCATAATTTGTGGTGCTGACGTGGCGTGTATTTTTCCTTATTTTCGTTTTGGATTTTTTTAGGCTTCGCCGGAAGGGCACAATAGCGCGCTGCTGTGAGGCTGCGGTGTGCACTCTCAGAGAGCACCGATGGATACACATCATCTATCAATCTATTAACAGCGCTTGGCACTGCCAGACACGCACACACCACTAATAAAACAAACACAAAAGATGAAGGTAACCCTTGGCTTCACCCTCTTCTTCTGGTGGTGGGGATGATGATGATGATGATGCTCACTGGTCGCTCGTCTCTCACCGAAGCCGCGGCAGTGATGTCAGCAATGCAGGAGCCAACTTTACCCGGGACACCACCAACACCACCGACGGTGAGGGCGGCAGCGCCTCCTCCATCCTGGGCCGCTCCGCCAGCTACCAACGTCGGCCTGACCGTCGTCACCGGCGACATCGGCGTCTACGCCGGCGATCAGGTGACCGGGTTCAACCCGCCCGGCGTCTTCACGGGCGCCCTCCACGCCGGCGACACCTACGCGCAGCGGGCCCAGCTCGACCTCCTCGACGCCTACAACCTGCTGGCCGGCCTTCCCTGCAACGTCGAGCTCACCGACACCAACCTCGGCGGCCTCGTGCTCGCCCCCGGCGTCTACCGCTTCGCCAGCTCTGCCGCGCTGAGCAACGTAGCGCTCACCCTCGAGGGCACACCGACTTTGGCCTGAGCCCCAGCGACGCCTGGGTCTTCCAGGTGGGGTCGTCGCTCATCACCGACCCGCTGGCTTCGGTCATTCTCACCCGCGGAGCCCGCAGCAGCAACGTCTTCTGGCAGGTGGGCAGCTCGGCCACGCTGGACCACGACACCGCGTTCGTCGGGTCGTTGCTGGCCTACGCCTCGGTCTCGGCCAACGACGCCGCCTCGCTCGACGGGCGCGCCCTGGCCTTGAACGGCGCCGTCACCTTGATCAACAACGCCTTCACCGTCCCCTCCTCTGGCAACTCTTCTTCCAACTGCACCGCAACCGCTACGCCGAGCTGTCGTCCCACCAACTCACCCAACTGCACCCCATATTTGTGAATTACGCATTGATGTAGACACACGCACCCGCTCGCATCACTCGTGCACAACTCAAAGAAATGGTTGAAAAAGAAACGTTCAAGTGTCGATCCGTTCCGGCCGTTGTGCATTGGATGGCCCTCCTTAGAGCAGCTGAACCGCGAAGTTGATGATCTCGATGCCGCACTGCACCGCACCAAAACCGGAAGCGTACGTGAGTCACCGTGCATGTGCGTGCGCGACATATGGCGATGGGCAGAGTACGTACCGCGTCGACGCCCCTCTCGATACGGAAGTAGCCTTCCTCGCCCCAATCCGGACCCCAGCTGCAGCAGGATTCGCATGGTGGTCAGCGCACGACACCACACGACACACAACACACGACACACGACACACGACACACGACACACGACACACACCCAACGACAACTCGAGGCGAGCGCATGGCTTACCTGTTGGTGCAGATCCAGTAGGGGACGCTGCTCTCGATGCCCCAGCCGATGATCGACACCACGTGGTCGAGCGAGGGCTTGACACCGGAGCACTTCAGAATGCCTGCACAACAGGTCGTGAGCAAAAGGAAAAGAGAAGAGAAGAGAAGAGAAGAGAAGAGAAGAGAAGAGCGCAGCGCTGGCGCAGATCGCCGTCAACTTACCGCCCATGTAGGTCTCGAGCGGGATGGCGTTGATGTAGGCCAGCACGGGACCCACCTGGAATGCACAAGGCAACCGGGTTCAGTCGGAAGGGCACTCAATTTGGCTTGATTTTGTATGCCGGGCGGTGTCGCGTACGGTGGAGATGGTGTGCTGGATGGCGGCGACCTCCTTCACAGATAGGAACTGGGCACGGATGGGCTTGACCGGGCTGCCGTCAACACACTTGGCCGGGCAGCTCTTGATCGGACTTTGTTTTTGCACGACACACACGACACACACGACATCCGAGAGTCAGTGGTTGGTCCAGGAGAGAAGAGTTGAACAGTGTGTGGAGGGGAGCGTCACCCCCTCGGCAGGCAGGTGGCGTTGACGGAGCCGTTGTTCTTGAGCCAGCCGAAGATGTTGGACATGCTCGCGCCGCCGCAGCTGCCGCACGACGTGCAGCACGCGTCGACGTAGGCGCTCGACAAGTCCAAGGGCTTGCCCGTCTGCGTGCGGGCACCGACGGCGTCAGAAAAAACGAAAAGCGACAGGACCCAAAGAAAGAAAGCGACAGCCCCCCCCCCGGGGGGGAGCGCGTACAGCAATGCAGCTCGCGACGCTCATGTCGTAGAGACCCTCAATCAGACCGGCGTCATCACTTGAAAGAAAGTGTAGTCGCCAGTTAGATGGACAAAAAACAATAAATAAATAAATAAATAGATGAAGGGGTACCAGGAGCCGGCTTCGCGAACGGGCGGGATGCACTGGGGGTGGGCCTGGCGCAGGTCGAAGTGAGTCGGCGCAGCTCCGGGGAGCGGCAGCAACGGCGCCGCAGCGCCAAGCGAGACGGCCAAAGTCAAAGCGCAGAAGAAGAGGAGCACCGCAGCCTTCATCTTTCTTGGGGTGTGTTGCGTGGTGCAGATAACAAAAGCGCAATAAAATGGAGTACTAAATAAAACGATAAGTGCCATTGGTCGCCCAGCGTCGTTTGCGCGTGAAAGGCGAGCGAGGATCACAGATTGTTGGTTGGCCAATGTACAGGAGAGAGAGAGAGAGAAAGAAGAGAGAAAGTTGTTCACTCTCGTGGCGGTGGCGGGCATGTCGTGTGGTGGTCTTCTTCGCCATCGCCGTCGTCGTTGAGGTCGATCATCAGCTCCCCTTCGCGGCCGGCCGACGGCCCGCCGCTCTCCTCCTCTTCGCCCCCGCTCTCGCCGTCGATTCCCTCCAGGTCCATCTCCTCCTGGGCAATCGGGCGCACAATGTGAGGCGGCGCCACGTCATCATCGTCATCGTCGTCCTCCTCCTCGATCTCCTCGACCGTGGCCTGCTGGTGCGGGTGCGCTCGCCCCGGCGACGTCGTACGAGTCGTGGTGGTGGTGCTCGACTCTACCATTTCGTGCTCGTCGTCGCCATCACTGCTGACCTCTTCGATGATCACCTCCGACACGTGCGGCGGCTGCGGCTGCTGGGTCTGCTGCATGTGCTGGTAGGCGAGGGCGGCGAGCGACGCACCGGGCACGCTCGACGACCCGCGCCGCCGCTGGAACGGCTTCTTGTGGACGTAGGACGGGAAGTTGGGCAGGTTGAAGCTGTTCAGCAGCGAGCTCACCCCCTCGTCGGTCGAGTTGTTGAGCGACGACGACGAAGAGGAGGAGAGCGACGGGGGCGACGAGGCCCGCGAGGACGTGGACTGGGCCGGGTCGGCGTCCACGCTGGGCCGACGGGCCGACGCGGTCGGCTCGGTCGAGGTGGTGAAGGTGGAGGTGGAGGTGGTCGGGCTGCCGTGGTCCATGTCGACCAGGTAGGGAAGGTTGAGGAGCCGTACGAGCGGGTTTGGCCCGTCGCTGCGGCCGCTGTCGACGTCGCCCAGGCTCGGCCGCCGGTCGACCAGAAATCGGTCGCGGTCAAACTGGAGGAGCTGGGCCTCGCCGAGGCCGAGGCTGGCGCCGCCTTCGCCGCCGCTCAGCTGCTGGAGGCTGAGGTGCTTGGCCCGCAGGCACACAGCGTGGGACCAGAGGGTGAAGTGGTCGCGCGGGAGGTAGTAGCTCCACTCGCTCACGGCCTTGCCCAGCGTCGACAGGAACTTGGTGCGCAGGTTGCGGTGCTGCAGGTCGAAGCCCAGGAAGGACGCGTAGATCTTCTCCACCTCGTTCATCAGCAGCTTCTGATTCCAGTCCCCCTTGTTCACCTGCCACACACATTCCACACACATGAGACCACATTCCAGACGAGTGGGCAGATGACGTGGCATTAGGTGGTGGCGAGTAGTACCTTCTTGGAGAAGGTGGAGAGGAGGAAGGCGCTCTTGATCTCGTCGTAGTGGTGGATGAGCCAGTCGAGGTCCTCCCGCCGCAGGCTCACGTCGGAGGAGAAGACCCGGAAGCCGCCCTTCTCCATCAGCTCCCGCAGGGGGTCGTCGCCGAGGCCCACGATGCCCTCGATGCGCCGGAGCAGGGCCACCTTCTCCCTCCGCTCGGCCATCGCTTTCGTCTCTTCGCTCTTAGGCTTTAGGCTCTCCGCTTCGCTTTCGCTCTTCTTATTCGCGTCGCTTTCGCTCTTTTCGCCGCCTTGTTGTTGGTCTTTTTGTGGGGGCATGGTGAGCCACACGATGGCGTTGTCGATCGCGCGCTCCGCGTTCTTGGCCGCGAACTTGTGGACCAGGGCGGGGTAGGGCTCGAGCGAGCAGCCGAAGAACGCCTCGAGCTCCTTGCGCCGCTGGGCCTTGTCCTCCTCGTGCGCCTGGCCGCCGCCGCCGCCGACGGACGGCTGCGCGCTCTCCTCCTTCTTCACATCGACCATCGTCGTCGATTCGTCGCCGTCTTCGTTCTTTTTGCCCTTCCCTGCATGCAAAAAAAACGACGAAATAGCGAAGAGTTTGTGAGCAACAATGGAGGGAGAAGAAGACGATGAAAGTCGAATATGCGTGTTGCGGGAACCACATGAAGCTACAGCAGTAGTAGTAGGATAGAATACAGAATATGGTGGAGAGAGAAAGAGAAAGAGAAAGAGAGAGTAATAGTGGTGGAAAGCAATGTCATGGAGGTGCTGACGAGGGTATGTCATTACCCGAGCGATTGCCCTTGGGGTTCCACCACGGGAAGCCGATGACGTTGAGCTTCTCAAAACGATCCGCCGCCAATTGCCCTGCATTTTTGTGGTGTGTGTGGTGTGTGTCGTGTGTGTCGTGTGTGTGTGTTAGCCACCAGTAGCTGGCGATGAAGAACGCGTCGTAGCGTACCCTTGGTGTGAAGGGCCTTCTGGTTGTTGACCCAGATGCGCAGGCTGGCGTAATCGCCGCCGGCCGGCACGGAGAAGTGCCCGTGCTTCTCCTTGAACTGGAGGAGCTCCTCGAAGCGCTCCTCCCACGGCCGCACCTTGCGCCGCTTCTTGAAGTCGGCCTCCGACGCGCTCTCCTGGTGGGTGGAGGTCGAGTTGCCCGCGCTCAGGTTGAGGCTGTCGCCCCGCTTGCGCTTCCGCTTGGCGCCGGTCGACGACGACGTGGCCGGTACCGATGATGGCTGCGGGGGCGTCGATACGGGCGACGTGGTGAGCGACGACGAGCCGCCGCGCGGCTGGTGCACCGGCGTGAACGGCTGCGGCTGCTTGTCGTCTACGAGAAATCCAGCGGCGGACGTAGCCGGCGCGAGCGAGAGGCCGCCGTTGGCGTTCATGGTCATGGCCGCGAAGGAAGGGAGGACCGGCATCGCTGCGATGGGGCTCACGCCGGCGGCCGAGGCGGCGGCCGCGGACTGCTGCGCCAGAATGCTGGCCAGCCGCGGTATGCCCGCAGGCATTCCAGGCATTCCTGCGGTCATTTGGCGCCACTGGCGCTCGGCCTCGGCCCGCACGGCCGCCAGCTCCTCCTTCTCGGCGTCGATCTGCAGTCGCTCCTTGGCCTGCCGGTCGCGCTCGATCTCCCAGGCCTTCATGATGTTCTCGATCTCTACCCGGATCTTCTCGATCTCCTGCTTGTCGCGCTCGACCGTGTCGCGGGCCAGCTGGAGCTCGGTCTGCTCCCGCTCGCGTCGCTCGGCCTCGACCCGGTCGCGCTCGGCCTGCAGGCCCTCGGCGCCCCGGTCGCGCTGGATGCCCAGCAGCGCGTCGCGGCTCTTCTCCAGCCGCTCGTTCTCGGCCATCAGATCGTCGCGCTCCACGGCGAGCTGCTCCTGCGCGGCGGTCAGCTGCTGGACTTGGCTCCAGAGCTGCTCGCGCTCCTTTTCCATCGCGCCGCGCTCGAGCTTCATCCGCTCGAGCGCCTCCTTGAGCACCTGCGTCTCGACGGCGGCCAGGTTGGCCATCATTTGCACCTCGCGTTCGATCTTGACCCGGTCCTCGTCCATCTGCTGTCGATGCTGCTCCTGCTCCCGCTGCTGTCGGTCGAGCGCCTCCTTCTCGCGCTTGTGCGCCTTCTTGAGCCGCTCGACGGCCTCCCGCTCCTCGGCCAGCATCCTTCGTTCTTTCGCGATCGCTTCGCCTTCGCTCTTTTCGGCGTCTTCGAGCCGGCCCCACTGGTCGGGCGGCGTGGTGGGCACTGACGACGCCGCCAGAGCCATCCGCTTCCTCTCCGAGTCCATCGATTCCCGCTCCCGCTGGATCGCCGCTCGCTCGCGCTCGATCGCCTGGCGCTCCCTCTCCATCGCCTGCACGAGCAGCGCCTGCGCCTGCTGCGCTTGTGTGTACGCCGCGGCGGCGGCTTCCGAGGTCACGCCCACGCCCGGAGGTGGCGGCTGGCCCAGCGTGTCATCTCCGGCCAGGCGCGCCTCGAGGCCCTTTTCCTTGGGTCCGAGCTGTGCCGTCCCGTTCATCCCGAGCTGCACCCAAAGAACGAAGAGAAGAGCGAAGAGCGAGAAGTGAGGTGAGTGGGGCGTGAAAAGGTTGTTGGAGTTTTTTGGGTGGCAGTGGTGGGCACTAACTCTGCACCACCACCGAGGCCGGAAGAGGAGGAAGAGGCCCAGCAAGGAAGTGGGAGCGCCCGCCCCCTCGCCACTCTGCAGGCAACACAACAAGATGTTGGCGCACGTGCCCCGCAAGAGGAACCAGCTTCGGTTCCATAAACTCTTCGACCAACCAAAAAATGCAGCAAATAGGAGCGTTTCTGTGTGGTTGGGGGAGTTTCGGGCCACACGTGCAACGAAGAGCTCTCCGGCCTCAAGACAATTGGAGGAAAATCCAGTCGCGGACCAATTGCCGCACAGCGAGTCGCCAAAAGGACACACTCTTGCGTTCAACAATAGCACAACATCAACACAACATGAACATATTGGGTGATAAATTTTGTTGACCACCAGGTGCCACCATACGTGTGGTGTGTATGGTCACCCACACAACCATCATGTTCCACACACGCAGACTGCGCATAGAGAAAGAAAACATGAAGATATGTAGGGAGTACCTGGGTGGAGTGTGTCTGGCTTGCTATGGCTGTGAAACAAAAAATGTTGTGTCACTTGTTGCCGAGTCCTTGTTGTGGCCCGTGTCTTGTCTGGTCTGGCGGATCCCGCACTCGCTCACTGCGGCAGGCGGGTGAAAGGAGGGGGAAGAAGCTAAGAGACTTTAATTTCCCAACCGCGTAGAGAGGGCGCGCGAGGCGGGTATGTGTGGCGCAGTGCGAATGTGTTATGACGTGAAGTGGCGCCGGCGATACAGCGTGTGCCCTCCATTTCGTTGAAAAAAGAAAAAGATCTTCCCAGATACCACTTCCCTTTGGCCTGACGTAGAGGCCTATGGCCGCTATGTTGATTGAAGGAAAGAGAAAAAACAAAAAGATGGAGGCGGGAGTGGATGTACCACTTGTTTTTTGGTCTCTTCCTTTCTATTCCTTCTTCTCTCTGCTGCTCGAGAGAAGATTAACGAGAACCGCGAGTAGCGGCAGAGGAGGTTGATGTTTGCGCCGCTCCTCGTCAGGTGAGCGCTGGATGGATGGAGTGCTGGTTCGCTGCGGCAACGGCAGCGGAGAGTGGCCGTTGAGGTGTGGTGGTGTTGTTGTGGGGTGGAAGAGAAAAACAAACAGAATGCTGTGTTCGGGCGCGCTGTATTCGAGAATCACCGGAGAACACGACAGACCACGTCGCTAAAGCGCCACTATCAACGGTGAAACATGTTTGTGTGTAGTGATGATGCCAGGCAGCATAAAACAGTCCGCCCGTAAACGAACAACATAATGTTATCCTAAAGCGCACCAACCCGGCATGGTGACCGTGTCGTCCATCAACGAAATGCTATCTGAAATTCTTTGGCCAACATGTTGATAAAAATTCGTGTAATGCGGCAGAGTGTGTATTAGCATGCTCTTCAAATGTTTGGTTGCACATTGTCGAGGAGTTTCCGCCCACACTCCGACCATGTGTCATGTACATCAATTGAGATTCCGCACAGATAAAACCTCTTTGTGTGCGCAACCACAACGACATCTGCCATTCACCATCACCCTTGTTCGCACTGACCGACCAATGTGTGCTTGCCCGATGAACATGAACGGCAGGGTGACAACTCCGGCCTGCTAGAGTGCTGATTGGCCAGCTGACACCCGCGGCCTCCGCGGATGTTGTTGTCCACCACCATGGGGCTCAATTGGAACAGTAGCCACCAACCAACAATCCTCCTCGCCCTTGTGGGTGCGCAACCACCACCAATAGCCCCAATCTTCCGCACAACCAAACCTTGTTGGTGGGATTCGTGATGATGTACGTGTGGTGTTGGGTTGTTGGGATTCTTGCAGAGCATGTGACCACCACACGACACATCAGGCGGCCTGGCTCGGTCGCGGCTCACTGTTGCGCGGTACTCGAGTAGAGGAAGAGGTCGCCCGTGCGCTCCTTGCCGTCGAAGCCGCCAAACAGGAGGAACTGCTCGTCCTGCAGCCCCGCACCTGCCAGCCAGCCTCGCGGCGTGGGGCTATTGTTGTGGTGCACACGGCACATACGACACACGCGGCACACGGTCACACGAATGTTGGCATGTCGATGTGGTGGGGGAGCTGTACATCTCTTCGCTTGCGCCGTCCTTCCTGATCCAGGTGAGCGTGTTGGTGTCGAAGATGAAGGTCTCGTTGCTGTAGTCGCCCGCTCCCGCGTGCCCTTGCGCCGCTGGCCGGGCGTTGTTCGTTCGTTCGGTGATTTGAATGTGAATCGCTGCTGGCGGCGAAAAGGTTTGTGGGGCGAGTGGGCGAGGGGAGAGCGTACAGGGATCGACTTCGCCGCCGAAGAGGAAGAGGTGGTGACCGAGCGCCGCGCAGGCGGCGACGCTGCGCGCGGTGGGGCGGTCGCCCTGGGCCTGCACGGCCTCCCACTTGCGTCCGTTCAGATCGTAGGCCCAGAAGTCGTCCATCTCCTTTCCGCTGAAGCCGCCTACGACCGCACACACACCGCACACGCACACGCACACGCACGCACACGCACACGCACGCACGCACGCACACACACATGCGGGTTAGAATTGCGATTGCGCGATGACGTGGTCTAGGCGGTGTTTTGATGTGTACCGAAGACGTAGACCTTGTCGGCCGTGGCGAAGAGGGCGGGGCCGCCTCGCACTGAGGGCTGTTCCGAGGCGGTGCCGGTGTGCTCCAGCTTCTCCCACGCCTGCTTCTCGGTGTCGAATGCGAACAGATCGTTCTGCCTGTTTTCGCCGCCCAGCCAACCCTCAGCCACCGTGAGATCCTCTTTCCTCTTCCTCCTCGTGCCTCATATCCCCCCACAGTCGCTGTTGTTGTCATCGTCTTCTTCATCTTCCTCCTCGTTATGACAACGATGATGCTGACGATGATGATGATGTCCATGATGATGTCCACACCACACCTCCCACCAATCTAATCTTTCTCTTAAGTGGGCCAGAGAGATCAGCTCTGGGAGGTGATTGAGGTTTGATGGGGTTGTGTGGGGGTAAGGGGGGAGGGGGTAGTCATACCGGCCGCTGGCAGCGCAGCCGCCGAACACGTAGACGCGCTGGGCGTGCGAGGCCATCACGTGGTAGCTGCGCGCGGCCGGAGCTCCCTCGGCCTCGATCTGCCTCCAGCGCGTGGTGGCCGCATCAAACTCCCACATGTCACCTACGCGCGTCAGGCCCCATACACCACCCCATGACGTTAGCATCAACCATCATCAAGTCCAAGCGCAGGCCCAGCCGAAAGGTGGTGCTATTTATTAATATTGTATGTATGTACGTATGATATGTGTGTATGTGTACGTATGATATGTGTATGTATGTGTGTATGTAGAAAGGTACCCAGGCTCGTCTCCTCCTGGTCCACGCCCGTGCGCCCGCCGAACATGTAGAACCGATTGCCAACCGATGCCGCAGCTTGGCCCACTCTGGGCGCAAAGTAGCGCAATCGCCACCACAAAGTCAGCATTGGAACAAGGTTGGGCCGGAGTAGTACATCATTTCCATGGGCGGTTGGGCGCAGGGGGGGGGAGAAGGGCATGGGGGTGGGTACCTGGCTGAGGGGGCGGGGTGGTCGGGCGAGGTCTCAAGACGGACCCAGTGAGCTGAGGCCACGTCGAGGACGTGCACAGCGTTGTCGATCGGGTGCCGCGGTTCGTGCTCGCCTCCGAACACCGCCACCTTGTAGCCCTCGAGGGCCACCACACTAGTGAGTGGGGAGCAGAGGTCAGGCTAGCATAGGGCGAGACGCTGCGCGATTAGCAATTAGATGAATGAAATCTGTGAATGAACGAAGAAGAACCTGTGGGAGCTGCGACCGAGGGGCACGCTGCCCGCTTGACGACCGGTGAGCCTGCGCCAACTGCCACCACAAACACTACAGGCCATGTTGTTGTTGGGCTTGGGTTCTTTCTTGTTTGCGCCCACAGCTGTGGGCGCCACGACACCAAGTTTTACTGGGCGTTGGTGATTGGTGGCTGCTCTGGTGTTGGTCTTCTTGTCCAACAAGAACACCAGCCTGAGAATCACTTGGTGGTCATCAAGCCAAACCAGACAAGCTCAATGTAAATATAGTTCTGTTCACACAGTATTGATCCACCATCCCTCAAGTCATACACCTTACCCCCTCCACACAGGACCCTCTCTCTCACTCAGTCGTCCCTGTGCGCCATGATGAGCCGTTAGTGACGAACCGCCTCGGCTGACAGGGGCTGGATGCGAACCAGCTGGGGGGGAGAGTGGGTACTCTTTCTTAGCGGAGGGGAGGGTGAGCTGGTACTCCTCCTTCGACGTGGCCACGGCGGTCGAGTCCAACGGCACGGCTGGCTTGGGCTTGGTCTGCTGCACGTACTTGATGTGCGTGTACCTTCATTGCGTGTGTGCGTGTACATTAGTGCGTGTGCGGTGGTGTGTGCGGTGGTGCGTGTGCGGTGAGAACGAGGTTGGCGTAGCAGAGGGAGTAGTAGAGGAGGTGGTACCACACGGAGGCGATGGTGGCGAGGAGGAGGCCGACGGACAGGAGGAAGGAAATCTGCACGTCGCCGAAGATGAACAGGCCGATGCCGGTGGTGAAGATGTTCTTGATCTGGCCCGTCACGCTCGTCGTCAACGGCGAGTTGATGAGCGAGCACAGGAAGATGAAGTAGTTCAGCAGGAACGCCTGCACCGACGACATGATGAAGCACAGCTGCACACCCAACGAACACCACACACACGTCAGCACCAAGTGTGCGTGTGCGGTGGTGTGTGTGTGTGTGTGTGACTGGAGGTGGCGGTACGAGGAAGCCGGGGTCGGTCCAGTACGGGTAGTTGATCACGTCCTCGTACTCGAGCCCGAGCACGACAAGGACGACGAAGGGGATGGAGAGCACGTTGTTGTAGAACATGAGGCCAAAGGTATCGAGGTTGGTCTCGTTCTTGACCTTGGCGATGAAGACCAGGTAGAGCGCCGTCACGACACAGTTGAGCGCGCACAGGAAGTATCCGATCGCGTTGAACGACAGATCGCCCAGGCCGGCGATCACCGCACCTACGCCGCGCACATAAGAAAGTGTCAGCTGCGTGTGCGGTGGCGCGTGTGCGGTCGTGCGTGTGCGATTGCCGGGATATGCGGACCGATGACCATGGCGTAGACGGACCAGGCCTCGTCACGTGGAGTGAACTTCTTCAGATAGACCGCCTCTCCCACAATCACGATCAGTGTCGTAAATCGCCGCAGGGCGCTGGCGTGCGACACACACACAACACACACCACACGTGAGTTGTGTGCACGTTGTGGCTGGAGCAAGCGAGATAGCTTTCACACCTGAACATGGGCACATTGATGAACTGGAGGGCCGCGAGGCCGGTCACCACCATGCCAAAGAAGAAGAAGGCCAGCGGCAGCACCTGAACACAACACAATGACGCGTGACGAGGTTGAGCCAGGTGAAGAAGAAGGAGGAGGAGAAGAAGAAGGCTGATGTGTTTGACGTACGGCCTTGGCGGTGGAGAAGGAGAAGTCCTTGTAGGTGATGATGTTGGTAGACTTCATGAAGTAGAGGGCCACGGTGGCGAAGAGCATTTGGCCCAGGGTCAGCGTGTTGGAGTAGGGGAAGTCATAGACCGATAGCGTCGCCTTGTTGAAGAAGGTGATCGAAGTCGAGATCAAACCTGTTGTTTGTTGCACCGGGAGGGGTCAAAATCAAATCAAATCAATTCAAGAATTATGGGGCAGGTGGGATGAAGACAAGCCTCACGCGTGGCTTCATCAAGCTGGACGTGCCATAGAGGAAGGCCACTCCGAATCCGATCCATTGCTTCCTGGTGAGGGAATCTTGGATGCCCTTCATCTATGTCTTTGCGCGGAAGATCTCTTCTCTGCTCTGTCGTTGCTAATCGTCGATTCTAATCAGCGTTGCTCCTCTATGCTCGCCGTTCACGCTACTCTG
The DNA here is from genome assembly GCF_000313135.1 of Acanthamoeba castellanii str. Neff. Classification (NCBI taxonomy): domain Eukaryota; phylum Discosea; order Longamoebia; family Acanthamoebidae; genus Acanthamoeba; species Acanthamoeba castellanii. Next base: position 93,723 of record NW_004457538.1, read on the forward strand.
TGCACCCTCGCGAGCCCGCCTTGCCTTGCGATCGATTTGTAGCGCTACGTCGTTCGATTTGCGCAAACAAACTCTGGTTTTCGTTTGGTCTTCTACTCTTTGTACGCACGTGCCCACTCTACGCCTGTGTGTGTTGCTCCTCTCCCTCCAGCCAAGAGGCTTCACAGCTTCATCTTCTACAGTTCATCACGGCGTACACCACTGGTGGGAGCTGGACGATGCTGGTGATGTTGGTGGTTAAAAAAATATGGTGTAATGTTGTAAGTTCAGTATGTCAAGGTGGCAATGTATCTATCAGGTGTCGTGATGTGTTGGGTGTGTGTGTTCATGGCTGTGACGTCGACCAGGACTCAGACTCTGACGCCGACGGCGACGAACGATCCGACTTGGAGCCGCCGTCGCTCGACGATGTCATCAACGACGATGACGACGTGCCGCGCTTGGTGGAGGACTTGGTCGTGGCGGGCTTGTTGTGGGGCACGGGCGCGGTCGAAGTCTTGGCCAGCATCTGGAACATGGCCATGGTCGACTTCATGTCCACCTTGCGCTCGATCAGCTCCCGCCGGGCCTGCGCGCGCCGCTCCTCCTCGAGCTTGCGCTCCTCGGTCTCGCTCAGCTCCTTCTCCTTCTCCCACATCAGGCCCAGCTGCACCTTCTTCTCCTCATGCTCCCGCTCCCGCCGCTCCTTCTCCTCCCGCTCGGCCTCGTCCTGCTGCTGCTGCGGCTGAGGGCTGACGCTCCGCCTCGAGCCGGCGGCGGTGGCGGCGGCGGGCCGACGGAGCTGATGAGAGCGCGCGGCCTCGTCTTCGCTGACGCCGGTCGACGGAGGCTCGTCCTCCTCTTCGTGCTCGACGTCGCCGTCGACGGCAGAGTCGTCGTCCTCTTCGTGCGGCCGCCGCTTCGTCTTCTTCTTTTTGTTGTTCGCGTCCTCCCGCTCGCTCTCGGTGGTCTCCTCCGTCTCAGTCTCCGTGGTCGTGTCGTCGGTCTCCGGCGCGGAGCTGCAGCACTCGGTGTTGGTGGTGGTGTAGCCGCGCTCGGCGTCACTGGCCTCCACCACCTCACCACGCACATCGTAGAGGTCCGCCGCCGCCGGCGCTGCTGCCTTGGTCGGCGCGACTGGCGGTTCGGGTTCGGTCGTGAGCTCGTCGAGCGGGACCGGGCTGACGGAAGCCTCGCCGTCGCCAGCGGCGCGTGGAGAGGGCTCGGCCGGGGGCCTTGGGGACGTCGACCTCGAGGCTGACGCCTCCGATGCTCGCGGCGAAGGCGCCGTTGCGGCGGCCGCGCTCCCCCCTGCGCTCTCCTCTTTCCGCGGCGACGATTCTTCTTCGCTCTTTGCGTTCTCGGCGGGCGTCGCCACCTCCGTCGACGGCGTGGCCTCCTCGACCGACGTCAGTGTCGACACCACGACGGGCTCGGCAGTCGACTCGCCCTGCGCTCCAACGCCGGCGGCCACCACCTGCTGCAGCTCCGGCTCCGGCTCCGGCTCGGGGTGCGCCGGCTCGGGGGTGACGTCAGCGGCCGGGTCGCGCGGGGACACGGTGCGGCCCATGTGGGAGGCGGCGCCCTGCTTGAGCATGTCGTAGAGCAGCGCCGTTCCTCGCTTCGGCGAGGGCTCTGTGGCCGTGGCCTCGGCCGCCTCTACCTCAACGCCGGGCGGCGCAGCCGAAGCCGCCGTCGTCACCTCCTCGGAGGCGGCGGCGGCCTGGGCGACTTCAGCCTGCGCCTCCTTCTCCTCTGCGCTGTCGGCCTTGGGCGGCGACTGAGCCTCGGCGCCCGACCGTGGTGATGAGGTTGACGACGACGATGGCTGCTGTGCCCCGACCGAGCTGGCCAGCGGTCGCTGGGCCGAGCTGCCGCCCATCGCGTCGGCGTACATCTTGTCAATTTCCTTCTCGTAGTTCTTCTCGACCACGAAGCGTCGGATCTGCATGCCGGCAGTCAACTCGTCTGGCAGAAACAAACACACCGCACACGCAGCACACGCACACACGACACACAACGACGTCAGGGTCACCGCGTGCGCGAGGGCGTGCGACAAGCGCGGCGGCGGTACCCCGCTCGAGCGAGAACTGCTTGCGGAGGACGGTGAAGCGCTTGAGGGTGGGGAAGCCGCGCGGGAGGCGCTTGTTGACGGCGACGACGTGCTTCTGGATCGCCACCGTGATCTCGTTGATGTAGGGCGCTTTGTACAGGGCCTTGGCCGCCACGCCCTTCTCCTTGCTCACGCGGGCCTGCACGTACGTAGTCCACAGCACGCCACCCGTCAGTAAAGTGTGTCGTGTCGTGTCGTTGGTCGTGTCGTGTCGTGTCGTTGGAAGGCGACACGATGTACCATGAAGTAGGGGTCGAGCGAGATGACGGCGGTGAGGTAGGGCTTCTGGTGGCCGAAGACGATGACGTTGTTGATGGCCGGCAGCATCTTGAGCGCGTTCTCGATCTTCTCCGGGTGCAGCACCTTGTCGCCGGGCGAGGTGATCAGCTCCACGCGGCGGCCGACCAGGCGCACGAACCCGCCGGCGTCCATCGAACCGTGATCGCCCGTCGCCCACCAACCGTCGACCGGCCCAGCCTCCTCCTGGTGATCCAGCCAACCAACGGTTAAACCGGTGTGTGCGGTCGTGCGTGTGCGGTGGTGCGTGTGCGTGATCGCCGATGATGAGGGAAATGTACGGAGAGATAGCCCATGAAGACGTTGTGGCCCTTGACCAGGATCTGACCGTCTGCGTCGATCTTGGCCTGGGTGTTGGGCAGGACCTTACCGACAGTGCCCGCCTGGCTGTTCCCTATAAAACGACAACGACAGCGCAACAAAGAGGGGGACGGACGTAAGAAACTATCACGACGCGAAGCGCGACGCCGTGGTGGCAAAAGGTGGGGGGTACCGGAGCTGTTGACGGCCGTAAGACCGCACGTTTCGGTCTGTCCGTAGGCCTCGTGGATCGTCAATTGCAGCTTCTGCAGGGATTCGCTCACCTCCTGGAAGAACAAAGAAAGAAAGAAAGAGTTGTTTGTTCAGCTGTTCAGTTCACTGAATTCAAACGGTACGCCGGGGAGGGTCGGGTTTGTGTGTACCTCGGGCAGGTAGCCGTAGGCGCAGGCGGCATACCGCACGCGCGCAAAGCCCATGGCCGTCCACAACGCCGAGAGCGCCGGCGCGTTCATCGTCTGGGCCGCCGACGCCGGTACCTTGCCCTGTTTCACGTGTCGAGAATGAATGTCAAGAATGTGCGATGAGAATGAATGTCAAGAATGTGCTGCGTGTGCGGCGCCGGCTGAGTGAGCGAGTGCTGCGTAGAAGCGAGAACCTGAATGGCGAGGTAGATCTTCCGCCAGAGCTCGGGCGGGGCGAAGACGAGCGTGGGCTGAATCTCGCGCATGTTGCGGTGGAGCTTGGCCGTGCTCTCGGCAAAGTAGATGCGGCAGCGCGCCACGACGGGCACGTAGACGGCGAGCAGCTGCTCGGCGACGTGGGCAAACGGCAGGAAGGACATGAGCGAGTCGCACTCCTTGATGGCCAGCAGACGACCGATCGCACACGCGCTAAACATCAGATTCCGATGCGACAGCATCACACACTTGGCCTGTCCAGTGGTGCCTATCATCGTGTGTGTGCGTGTGCGGTTGTACGTGTGGTGTGTGTCGTGTGCGGCGTTAGCACAAATATACTACAGGTCAAGGTGAGGTGCGATGTGAGCGAGGCGATGCGTCATACCAGAGGTGAAGGCTAGAGTGGCGAGGTCGGTGGGTTGAAGGTTCTGGAGCCGGTTCTGGAACTCGGCGTTATTTACATTACCGTAGGTTCCCTTCGACAACAACTGTTTGTGGGGAGAGGAACGCACATTCGCGTTGTCAGCCAAAAGCACACTCGAGACACAACACAACGCACACAACGCACAGCGCGTGCGGGCCGACGGCGCATGACGGTTTGGGGGGGGGGAACGCACTTGTCTCCATGTAAGGACCAGGTCCGCGGGATAACCGGAGGCCGAGCCGTCTAAAAGTACAACGTGTCTCAGGCGAGGGAAGAGCTGCCTCTGGGAGAGCAGCGCATCGCACTGCTCTCGCTTCTCCACCAGCACCACATTTGCCTGAGAGAGAGAAACACAGTGGTGAGGAGGAGGAATGTCATACTTATATATTATTGGAATATATGAATGTGATGGACAGATATGTGTGTACCTGAGCGACGGCCAGCATGCGGGTGGTCTCCGGCGTGGTCGATGTCGTGGGGAGGGCGGCCGGGACGGCACCCGCGCTCATGCTGCCCAGACAAAACGCGACCCATTCCTGCGCCGACAAAATTGACCGGTCAGCGCACAATGCAAGGAATGAGGAGGCCCGGGGGGAGGGTAAGGGGCCTTACCAAGCGGTTGGACGACAAAATAGCGGTGCGCGCTCGCGGCGGCATGCCGAGGGCAATTAGACCGCTGCTCACTCGACGCACGAGAGCCGACACATCCCTGCACGGTGCGCCACCACGGTGTGTGAGTCAACAATGAATGGCGATGACGCGGACAACACCGTGTCGATGACGTACGCAAAGGTGGTATACTGCCAGGTGTGGGTGACGCCCGACTTGGTGAAGTAGATCGGGTGGTGCGGGTGCTGCTCGCTCATCCGCAAGAGCGACGCGGGAATGGTGGTGGCCTCATCCACCGCCTCGGCCTCATCCGCCTCGTTCTGCCGAGCCGAGGCGCCGGCCCGCTCCGCGTCGGTGAGCTCCGGCAGCAGCCATGGCTCGTCCAGCAGCGGGATGGGAATATCGTCGAAGCTCACCGGCGTCGATGCTGACGTGGCAGACCCCTTGGACAAGGGCGAGGGCGAGGGCTTGGGGGCGGGCGTCGTGGCGGGGGCGACAGCGGCCAGCTTGCTGGTGAAGTCGTCGTCGGAGTGAATGTGCCGCAGTCCGCCCGAATTCCTCTTCAGCTCGGGACGTTTGGGTTTCGCGTCTGTGTGGGGTAGCGCTGCGCGACCGTCAGCACGGCCGCTCCACACACACACCACACACCACACACCACACACCACCCACCACACACCACACACCACACACACAGACCGCAGCACGAGACACACAACGCACAACGCACAACACACACTAAGAGGGCGGTGCAAGTCGTACTGGCGATTTCCTCGGACAGGGTGCTGGGCGCGGAGTCAGCCTGCAAAGGAGGAGCCAAGCACCACACACGAGAGAGAGAGAGAGAGAAGAGAAACAGAGAAAGAACGAAGAAGAAAGGAAAACGAGAAAGCGTCAGCGTAATTCGGGGTGTGACCGCGCGAGTGAATGAAGGAACCTTCTTGTCCTTCTTTTTCTTCTTCCCATCGCCTGGGTCGTCCCGCTTGGGCACGACCTTGTCTTCTTTATCTTCCTTCGCGTCTCTTTTGAAGAAGGACCGTACATCGACCAGCGAAAATGTTTTGCGGAATCCTGATCCCCCCCCACAACGTCAGCAGAACACGACGCACAACACGACACACACACAACATGACACACACACGACACGCGTTGTGTTTGTACCGGTGGGCGAGTCGTCGCCGTGTTGGGGCTTGGTGGACTTGCTGCCGTTGAGGAGAAGTCGGCGCCCGGAGATGGTCTTGGTCAGCCGGTGATCCGATGACGACAGCTTGCTCGTGTCCCCGCCCTCTCCCTCCCCGCCGTCCTTGCTGTCCTTTCGCTTCTTCTTGCCGGAGCCGCCCTTCTTCTTCTCCTTGGCCGCCGCCTTCTTCCGGTCGTTTTCCGCCGTGTGGTTCGCGAATTCCCCGGACGTGTCTCCCCTCTTCGCGTCCGCCTCCCTGCCCTCATCTTCCGTTTCATCCACATCCTCGCTTATTTTCACCTGCAGGGACCCAAAACGACACCCACGCGCACACGCACACGCACAGACACACACACACACACACACACACACACACGCGCGCGCATGCGTTAGCGAGTAACTTTATGCGTGCGTGCGGTGCAGTGTGGTGTGAAAAAGGGGGGGGGGCGGATAGAGCGCGTGCCTCGAGGGTGATGGTGATTTTTTGGATATCGAGAATCGCCGAAATGGACGAGGCGCGTTTCCTCGCCCACGAATATCGTGCGTTCGCCTTCTTCCTGTTATGTCGCGCACGCGCCAACGCCGACAGTGAGCTCAATCGCCTCAGATGATACCAACGTCAACGAGGAGTGGAGTGGGGTGGAGTGGGGTGGGGAGCGCGTGCCTGTGGTGTTCGAGCGTCTGCTGCTGCGGGAGCGAGAGATGCTGCGACCTGTCGAGGTCCGTGATCTCGATGTCCAGAGGAATGGGCTCGCCCATCTTGCGCCCCTTCCGGGCCTGCGCCATGTACTTGGCCCGGACCTTGTTCGTGCTGGCCGCGCCGCTTCCGCCCTTGCCCGCGTCATTCACGAACAGCTTCGCGAGTATATCTAGCGGGGAGAGGAGACGGCGTCGTGTGTGGGTGCAATGCGTGGGTCGCGAGTAGAAGGCAAGAGCAGCGAAGAAGAAGAAGAAAACCGCCCAGCAAGGGGAGCGAGAAGAGAGTAGTGGTGGGGGAGGGAGAGAGGAAGTACCAGCGAGCGGGAGGCCATCCAGCTTTCCTTGGTCGAGATCGAGAGTAATGCGCACACGATCAGGCGATGGGAGGCCTCCGTCGTCTCCATCTGTGGTGCCACCTACACGCAACGGACCGCCCAATCAACAACTCCTTTCTCTACATTCATGCCCCCCTCCGAGTAGCGGCCGGTTAAAAGGAGGATGGCAATACCAGCGGGCAGCTTGAATGGTTTACCTTCCATCTTGTGCGATCTCTTTTCTGCAATTCAGTCACACAAATGTCACGCACATCAAAGAGGAAAAAGCGGGGGGGGGGTAATGAACCTCCTCCCTCCACGTTCGCATACGCGTCCGCCGCTGTGGTGTTGGCCTCCTCCTTCGGCGCAGAGGCTCCTCCCTTCGCCTTTTTCTTTCCTTCTTTTCCCATTCAAAATCTCGTAGAGGAGCGATGATCTGTTTCCTCTAGCCCTCCAACCGTCCAATTTAAATCTCCTGAAAGTGGAAGGGAAGGAAGAGCTGATCCGCGCACGCCTCCAAGATGATGACGAGTCTCGAGCGTAAAAGAGTGCCTAACTCCCGCGCCGGCAACGAGGTGGCCGTTTGAGTGTTTTACTGTAGTTCGTAAATCCAAACAAAGAGGTCCGCAGTTACCGCGTGCTCCTTCTTCCGGTCGTGAGGCTTACGTAGCTGCAGTTCATTGAAGTGGAGCAAGATGCCTCATGTCCAAGCTTGGAGGTGCACAGCGCAGCAGCTAATAATGTGTGTGTTTGGCTTGAAGAAGGGGGAGATGGTACAGCGCCAGGCTTGTGAAGAAGCTCAGCAGCCTCCAGGGAGAGGGAGCTAACAAAAATAAATAATAATAAAAAGACAAAAGAGAAGAACGTCCGATGCGATGTGGTGCGGGCACACATCATCGCTCAGTTCTTGAAGAAGGCGGGCCGCCAGCCGAGGACGAGAAGGATGACCCACGAGGTGAAGCCAAAGGAGATGGTCGTCAAAATCCAGCCGGTGGTTGGTCCCCACAGCTGCTTCACTCCTGTGTGTGACCGGCACAGACCGAAAGTCGAAGTCGTTTAGATGGGTACTGTGCGATACAAACGGAGAGGCGAAGGTGATGATGAAGAAGAAGGTTCGTGGAGCGTACCCGTAGCTTGAACGTCGGTACGGAAAGTGAGGTTCCTAATGATGGAATCACTCCAGTTCCACTCGTCCTCCCACACGCAGTACACGCCGCCCTTGTACCGCTCCTGTTCACAGAGAAGAAGGGCAGCGGGGGTGAGTCAAGCAGCGGTCTAAATGTGGTGACAGAGCGTTGAGAGGAAAAAAAGAAAGAAGGTTAAACGAACCGAGATCTCCCACCGGTCGCAGTAGTTGTCGTCGAGGCCAACCGCCTGTCTGGTCGACTTGGGGTGGCGCCAGATGAGCGCCCAGGTGATGATCACGAAGGCGAGCAGCATCACCGAGATGACGATAGCCACCACCGTCAGGATCTTGGAGCCAAGACCTTCAGCACGCCACCGCACCACACGCCGCAAGGGTGAGCATTCAATCGTGCCGCAGCCCAGTTCAAGAGCTCCGTACCGCCCATGGCCTCGGCACGCCAGTTCATGACCAAAAGGAGAATGCCCAATACTGGAGAACGAAGTGGTGAGAACTGGTGCTAAGGAGTGGAAAAGCAAAGACCGCAAGGTGGCGAAAGAGTACCGACAGCGGTGACGATAGTGGCCAGAGCAAACGAGAAGATGGCTGCGTACATGCCTTGGAACTCGTTCGAATTGAACGGGTCTATAAATATGTACATTAAATTAGTCAAAAAGAGATTAATCGGGGGCTTGGGGGGGGAGGGAATACCCCTAATGGCAGGGCAGTTGGTGTCGGTGTAGTCGCAAGTAACCGTCTTCAGGGGCACAACAAGGCTAGCATCGGGACCCTGAACTTGCTGGTCGTATTCCAGATGGAACATGTAGTATCGAATCTCGTAGGAGAAGAAATTGCCGCGTCTTGATGTCGCCATGTCGTAGACTTGGCCAGATGTCTTCTCCCGGTACCACACCGACCCGCAAGCACCCGCCATGAGGGCCACAATGACCAAGCACAGGAACGATGCCGTGCAGTAGGCCCAGTACTTCGCCGTCCACTTCGCTACATCCGCCCAAGCCACCATTCTGCGTCAAGTGATCTCTCAGGGACCCACCTTCAATTCTGTCTCGTTCCAGATGATGGCGCTCCTTTCAATGTCGGCTTGAACTCGTGGAAAAGATTGCCGTGCGATGTCGATGAATCGTTGCGGTTGCCTGAACACGGAGAGAACCGATTTTTTCGCTTTCAGGCCAAACAAATTGAGGAAAAAATAAAACGACCAACCACAGCCAACGTGGGGTGGAGTTAGAGGGGTTGATGTATTGACACGAGGACCAAACAGGAAGATAAGACGATGGTGTGAAAAGGAAGGAGGAGCGCGGCCCGCGGGGCCTTATTCGGTCTTCCAGACGGCGTCGAGGGCCATGGTGATGTAGTCGAAGAGGAACATGGTGATGGCGACGTCGGCGCACACGCGGCCGAGCCGGGGCACGGTGCCCTTGTAGAAGCCCTTGAGGCCGTCCGCCTTCCAGGTCTGCTGGACGCAGTCCCAGGTGTTGCGGTACTTGCTGGCCTCGAGCCCCTGCATCTTGGTCTTGATCACGTCGATCGGCGTGTTACCGAACACGCTCACGGCGCCAGCCGTCGCACCAGCAAATATTGTCTGGAACACGGCCTTGATGGTGCTGCGATCAAAGTCGAGGGCGGGGTCGCCCAGCATCCACGTCTTGAGCTGGTAGAAGGTGGTGAACCTCAGGGCCTGGTTGCTGCCCTGCTTGATCATCGTCGCCGTCAAGCCCTACAAACCGAATAAATACCACCTGTGGTGAGTGCGCCGGGAGGAGGCCACAAGACAAGTCGCACTGGCGCCCATGGTGGTGGCGAGGGCTTACCTTGTAGCAGCCGCTGATGCCCTGCTCCTTGAGGAGGGTGGTGATGCCATGGAAGGTGCCTGCGGCGATGGAAAAATAGAGAGAGTTGTCGATGAGCAGCCTGCTGGATTGCAAGGTGGGCCTAAAACGCACCATGGAATCTGGGGTTGGGCGACAGGCGATCGTGAATGAGTCGCACTTTCATGGTTTCCTGTTAACAAGGGCAAAGAGAGGGCAGATGAGTAGTGATCGCGGTGATTCGCTACAGATGCTGCTGCATTTGGTTGGCTCACAGACATGAGGAGAGAGAGAGAGAGAGAGAGTTGCGCATGCGTTACCTGGGGAGTGACGACGAGCACGGCCTCCATCAAACCACCGCACAGACCAGCAAAGAAGTTACCGCTGAGGGAAATCGCGCCCTTATCGTTTCTGTTGACCACACACATTGGAACCGGCGATGATCGCAACGCGAGAAGATGAGCGAAACGAGTAAAGCATTGCACGTGACATCGCGCTAGAGAAGACTGGTGTAGTGGTAAGAAGCTTGAGCATTTCGTACCGCAGCTGGTTTCGGATCATCTCCACAAAGAAGAAACGGACGGCGTTCTTCGGCACGGCAAACACCACCAGCGGACCCAGACCTCGCCAGAGGCCTGACACACGCGCAAACAACCACCACAAACGTCAGCTGACGTGGTTGTCGTCACGCCGCAAGGCTATTACGCCATTCTTGGGCCTAATATACCTTTTTAATTCGATTTTTTCAATAAAAAAACAAACAATAAATAAAGGGCAGCGTAGTTGGAAGGAGAAAGCTGAAGGAAGAGGTACCGAGTACGCCATGGTTCTTGACGGTGTCACGCACGCAGTACATGACGCCCTCCTTGCCGTACTTGGCCGGGTACAGCTGCATCTGCGTCTTGATGTACTCTGTGGGCATGGTAATACAGATCTCGATGGCACCGCCCTACCAGTACCAAACCGCCGTTAGATTCACCCGGTACAGCTAGAGCCGTGGACAAGAGAAAGGACACGCACCAGACCACCGCTGATGATGGACTTGACCGGGTGCCTGAATGAAACAGATTAAAATGTTACAAAATTAATGGCTCTACACGCTTGGCAAAATCATCTCAGGCCTTGTACCTCTTCTTGCTGGTGGGGGCGGGCGAGTACACGGTGAGGGGCTTCACTTCGCTCATTGTGTCTGAAATTGATCGGCAACAAAACAAAACGGAGCGACGATCGTGTTGTTCAACATCAGCCAAAGATGATCAGATCTTATTGTTCTAACGCACTGCCACAGCAGTATCACATTACCTGATGCGAGAGGGCGATTTAGAAGTTACGGCGCAGTGGGTCTGAGGTGCGAGGACGGCAAGGTCAGTCGACGATCCAACACGCCGTTAGGTCCAAAATTTGTGTATTTTTCACCTCGCGATTGCCCTTTCGCGGAGACAGCGCGGGATCGAGTCCGCCCATTGGACCGCGCATGGCCGCGAAATTTCGGCATTGGGCCAAGGTGGCTCTCCTCTCGAGGGTGTGGCAACAGAGGGCGTGATCCAGCAGCGGTCATCGGGCCGGCTTGGACGCGTTCTCACCGACCACCGGTGTGCCGGCCGATCCGGCCAGCAAGTGGTTCCAAGTTGTCGGCAAATATCCACTATTTCATGAATGCAAATTAAACACGCGTTATTTCACTCTTCCTCACGAAACAAACAACAAAGATGTACGCAACACAACAAAGGTTCCAGGCCAAATGGTTGGCGCTGGGCGTGGGGCTCGCGCTGGGCGTCTTTTTTATCTTCTCCGATTTTTTCTTCGTGCGCGACCGCACCTGCGGCTTTATCTCCGAACTAGACCCACACGCTGCCACCGCCGCGGGCCAAATGCGGGTGGTGCACGCCGCAGCCGCCCATCCGCTCGACCACGCCCGCACCTCGCCGTGCAAGTTGGATTCGACCCTTCGCCAGGCGCTCGTCATCCGCACCTGCGGCCCCCTCACCCCCGTACGCCCCCTACCAGCATCCCTCCCATATCTCCGTATCTCCGTGCAAACGACACAAACATTTTTTTGTTGGTGATGGCGCTGTAGGGACTGCGGGCGTCGTACGCCAAGTACGCGCGGGAGCTGAGCGCCTCGCCCCACTACGACCTGTGGCTCCTCTATGACACCGGCACTGAGGCGCCACCAACGGCCGACAATGAGGTCCTCGAGGCGTACTACGACCTGCAGCGGGAGTACCCCAGGCTGGGCCTGTTCCTGTACAACGCCAGCGACGTCAAGGCGCTGCTCCCGACCGCGGCCTACATCCAGAAGGACGCGACGCCCAACTTCTGGTTCCACGACGCGTCGCTGTTCCTCTGGTCCATCACCTGCCGCCCTGACCTCTGGCACGCCCCACCACTCCCGCCAAACAGGTACCACACCCCCAATTTCAGTGTTAATGGGTGAATGTTTTCAGTGTGAAGTGCACGACTACATGTTTCTTTGCACGTAATCAGGGAGAGTGAGATGTACATTTGGACAATCGAGCACGACGCCATTTATTTCGGTGACGTGTCAACATTCCTAGATGAGCACAATACCAACACCGCAGGTTTGCCCCACATCTTGTGTGCGCGTGTGTGCCCGTGTGTGTGTCTGAGCATGCGGTGTCGTGCGGTGTCGGGCTGTGTCGATCCTGATCGCGTCAACTCAGACTACATCGCCCACTATTTCCCTCTGGCGCCAAATTGGCCTCACTGGCAGCAAAGCACGTGGCGGCCGCCCTACGACAAAGCCGTCTTCAAGAAGGAGTACGTCGAGCGCCACTCGACCGCGCTGCTGCGCTACCTGTACAGCATCACGCTGCTCGACGTGGTGGCCTACGGCGAGGTCTTCGCGTCGACTGTGTGCGCCCTGCAGCCGCACTGGTGCGTGATGGCACCGCTCGAGAAGCGGTTCATCGGGCCGGCCTACGCTTGGAACACGTTCCTCACCGACGACCAGGTGACCGCCATGTGGGCCGATCCGACCCAGCAGGGCAAGTGGAACCACGCCGTGCTGTCACGCAAGAGCCGCAAGTGCAAGTCCTCCCTCCGCGAGCTCAACGTACCGCAACCCACAAGAAACGCCACAACAACACCACCACCAACACCAACAAAATAAAGACAGTACATTCATTGGGGCTGGTGCACGAGAGCAGCAATAGGGATGTGTGTCGTATGTCTGGAGATCTTCCCCGACATGGACGAGCCGCGGGCAGCTCAAGTCTGTGCCACACGACCAACCGGACCGACCGAGACGACTCAGAGTTCCGCATCATCTGTCTCGAGTATCTATGGACTGACAGGCCAGACGTTGATTGCATGCATACCGAGTGCAGCTTCATCTACTGCCTACCACGCGTGGACGCATTTGTTTGGGATTCTTCGATTCTTCGCTCGAAGAAGAAGAGATTCCGTCCGGGCATTTCATTCACCACTATAGATCATCATCACCATGATCATGATCTTCTTCATCATCACGAGGAAGCGGAGTGGTCCTTGAGGGCCTGGAGGTAGTCGAGGATCTCCTCTTCGGTGGCGAGCTGCACGGGCGTCTTCTCCTCCTCGTTGATGATGTCCGTGCGCGCGCCTCGCTCCACCAGAAAGCGAACCGCCGCTGAGTGGCCCTCTTGCGTGGCAATGTGCAGCTGGTGAAGAAGAAGAAGAAGAAGGTGAGCGAGCGGGAAGTGGTGGCCACAAGAGGACAAGAAGGTGAGATCGAAAGGGGGGTACCGGCGTCTCCTTGATCTTGTTTTGCTGGTTGAGCCTGGCCCCACGATCGACGAGCAGCGCCATGATCTGCACATCGCCCTTGGCAGCCGCCCTGTGGAGGGGCGAGTAGCTGTGCTCGTCCAGCTTGTTGACCTCGGCGCCCTGCGCCACGAGCAGTTGTGCAATGTCGCGGTGGCCCTTGCTACACGCATAGTGCAACGCCGACCTGCTCGTCACACACAAAGCACAAAGCACACCGGCGATCGTCAGTCGGCACTTGTGTGACACGCGGCTTGCGGGGTCCTTACCGCTCGTTTTCGTTTTCTTGGTTCACGTCAGCGCCGTGCTTGAGCAGCTGCAGAGGCACCACAAGAGTGAGGAGGATGAGCTCAGGCGAGATCAAGCCCTCAGCGATGGTATAGGGCTTGAGGGACATGATGGGATTGCGGGACGTCACGCACGAAAGACACGGTGTCGGTCTTTCCCGCCGAGGCTGCGGAGAGAAGGGGACTCCAGCCGCTGTCGTCCACCGTGTCCACCTTCGCGCCCTTGCTCACCAGATACTCCACTGCACCACGCACGCACGCGCACAGCACGAAGTCGTGTGAGCGATCGCACCTTCACCCAAGCGCCACTGCGTCGAGCAGGTGTACTCACCCACGGGCGTGTGCCCTGCACCTGCCGCCCTGTAGTCGCCAAAGAGGGTTGGGTGTGAGTGCATGTGGCACGTAGCGGGGGACAGTACAGTGCATGTACCAGTGGAGGGGCGTGCGCTCATCTTCATCCTTCTTGTTCACGTTCACTCCATCCACCTCCACGAATCTCTGTGACAAGCAAGAGGAGTTGATTATACGCAACTACAGTCTTTGCTGTTTGCAACATCGGAGGGCACACGATACCTTGACCGCATCTAGATCACCCGAACCTGCAGAGTCGTGCAGACTTTTGGCCACCTTGATGCTCATCCTCTCTTCCTCTGCCTTTGCTCTGTAGTGCTGCCAGCAAGCGTGCACGTCATTTTTGTGTCGCACGCATTTTCCGGTTCCATTTCTCTCAAGAAAGTAAAGAGAAATTCATGATTGCCATGCAACGTTCCCTGGCTCCAGATCGCTCTCACTACGCAAGTGGCCGTGATGACCTGCCTGATGAAGACGACGGTGTCCTCCATAGCTAAAAGCCAAGCAGCACCACTTTTCATCTGAATCGGTTTGTTGCGCTTAGCTACAACTCCCCCTTTCATGGAGGTTTCTGCTCCGGCCGCAACATGGTGTCTTGGGCCGAAGGCACCCCAGTGGCCCAAACACGGTCTTCCGTGTTGTGCATCTGGTTTCGGTGGTGCACCACCTATCGCCCAACAACCAACAACGATCACCACCGAGATCGGTTCCGCCCTGGTCTACTTACAGGTGACTCCCTTGCACCCGGCTGCGCAGCTTGTGAGCTAACACACAACACCCCAGGCCACATGACCACTTCACCAGGAGTCCTGCATGCCATTTGCTTCCAACCATCGCTCTTGCCTCAACTCGGAGAAGAAAGAAGAACAAGACCCCACCAAGACCAGGTACTCACCACACTCCTCCGTTCGAGGCAAGGGGCGCGAGGCCAGCCACCGCATGGCTCATACGTGAACCAACAAATATCCTCAGGTCTGGTCGCACTGGCTCCATAGGCGAAGTTTCAAGCTGAGTAGAACGAAGACTACTTCAAGGATCCTCTCGCCGTGCACGAGCAGCAGCGGCGGTGGGACATAGGATGACACATCATGTTGTACCCGCCAGCGTCGAGGCCATTGGCCAAGAGGGTCTCGTCCATGGAATCCACAGCGACGACCAGCGGCGCCAGTCGGGCTCAGGAGTTACGGAGGAGTTGTTGATGCCCGGTAGCTCTGGGCAAGACGATGGCAGTCCAGTGGCGGGGCGACATCGTCGCACGGGGCCATCGCCCCCACCAACCTCATCTCCGCCTGCCACTTCCTCCTTCATCAGGCAGCTCCCGCAGCCACCACCGAAGCCCCATTCGGCCCTCGGTAAAGGAGGAAGCAGCATCCATAGACGCGTAACACCCATCCAGCTCCAGAGGCAGCTGAGTTGTTCATCTTCTCACGTCGGCGTACGCAAGCTCAAGCAGCTTCCCCTCGTTCCCCCTCCATCACCGCCTTCTTCGCCACCTCTGCCTCCTCGCCCCTACCGACTTCCATCTTCGCACTCATCTACGGCCTTTGCCGACTACCCACCGGCCCTGAGCCTGCTACTCGCATCGATACATTCTAAGAGCGCACGAATGTATGATGTCGCCACCTCCAAGGAGAAGGCCCGACGCCTGGCCTTTGAACGCCTCGCCACCGAAGTCATGTTCTGCGACGACCTCGGTGCGCCCCCCCCCCCTTTTTTATCCCTCCACTTGTAGCCCTTTGCTTCTTCATCATCCGTGGGTGCTGTTCATCTTCTGTGGAAACGAGTCAAGAGTTCGCTCACCTCCCATCTTTCCTTCCGCGGCTCTACACAAAACGTAGAGCGACGAGAGGCGCTCTTGCTGAGCTATCCGCTCTTCTGGGCGGAGAAGAGGGACATGTGCGCCCTGTGGCTCAGCCTCTACGACCAGACCTGGTCCGTCGACTCCACCCTCCCCCTTAGCAGCCGCGACCGGTGCGCCCCCCCCCCCAAAATTCCCGCCTCACTACCTGCACACCCACCTCTTCGCACCTTCTCTCCGCGTCGCGTTGGCAACTGCCCCGGTTGCTGATGTTGTTGATGTGCTGTGATTGTTCTGCAGGCTGCTCGACTTCATGCAACTGTGGGCCGGCCTCTACGTCAAGGACTTTGACGACATCATGAGGTGCGTGCCTCCCGTGATGACAAAGAGACGAGTTGTTCGTTTGATACATCTTTAACGCAAATGAATGTAGGGGCGGGGTGTTGGACATGTTGGAGATGAGGGAACAGAAGCCGGTGGTGAACCGGTTCAAGCTCCTCTTCTTCCATTCATCGATCATGACTCCCACCACGGCCACCACGACCGCTGCCGGTCCATCCCAGCCGGCCACCGCCGACGAGAAGCGCACCCGGCGGCGGCCCTTCCACTCCTTCTCGTCCTGGACCTCCACCCGCAGCTCCTCCTCCTCCGACGCCGACGACGACGCCCCGTCATCATCATCGTCAGCAGCCTCGCCTTCGCCTTCGCGCCTGGGCTCGTCGTCCTCGGTGCCAGCCGTAGCCGAGCGCGAGGAGTGGGAGGGCACCGGCTCCGGCGAGCTCGAGGACAAGCGCATGCTGAAGATCCGCTACCGCGTGCGCGCCATGTCGCTCGACCTGATCGGCAAGAAGGGCTCCCACGCGAGCGGCCTCGATGGCTCGCAAGCCGCGGCGCCGGCGGGGGCGGCGGCTGCGCCGACGTCGCTGCTGGACCTCAAGTCGGAGGACATTGCGCGCGAGCTGACGATGGACGAGTTCGAGCTCTACTGCGGGGTGGAGCCGCGCGAGTTCCTGGGCCAGGCCTGGCAGAAGGAGCGCAAGGCCGAGCTGGCGCCTAACCTGACCCGACTCATCGAGCGGTTCAACAAGATCGGCTACTGGGTGGCGACCGAGGTGCTCACCAAGCACGACGTCAAGGTGCGGGTCAAGTACATCAAGAAGTTCATCAAGATCGCCTTCCGATGCTACGAGTGCAACAACTTCAACGCCATCATGCAAATCCTCTCCGGCCTCAACAACTCGTCGGTCAAGCGACTCAAGGTATGCGCCATGCAATGGAATGTTAGACTGCGCCCGCATTCCTCACATTACTGGTGTGCGTGTCGTGCCGTGCGTGTGCGTGTGCGTGTGCGGTCGAGCAGGACACGTGGGAGGCGTTGGGCGAGCGGTCGAAGAAGAAGATGGAGGAGCTCGAGTCGCTGATGGAGCCCCAGTCCAACTTCAAGAACTACCGCACGGTGCTCCACCACCGCCGCCACTCGGCCAACCTCAGCTCCTCCGGCCCGCGCTCCGTCATCGCCGCCAACACCCCGCCCGTGCCCCGCGCCGGCCTGCACAGCCCGGCCCACTCGCCCCGCGGCCAGGTCCCCTCGTCGCCCCTCGCCACGTCATCGCCACGCTGCGGCCCGCTCCCCGAGGCCGGCAGCGGCAGCGGCATCATGCAGGCCGGCAACGGCGCCTCGCCCAGCCACCACACCACCGGAATGGCCCGACGCCCGACGCTGCCCTACGTCGGCCTCTTCCTGCGCTACCTCACCTACCTCGACGAAAACTCGCCATACCTCTCCACCACGGTGCGTGTCCTGTCGCGCGTGTCGTGTGTGTGTCGCGTTGTGTGGCGGGAATTAAAGGCTGATCGTGTGTCGTGTGCAGGAGAGCGACGGAAGGGATGGCGCGGGCGAGGTGAAGGTGAACGCCAACCTGCTGCGCACGCGATGGGAGCAAGTGAAGGAATTCCTCGGATTCCAGGCCCCGCCCTACCGCCTGCCGCGCTCCGAGGCGGCCGCCAAGTACCTCCGGTCCATCCACGCCGTGGCCGACGACGAGGTCCTGTACCACCTCTCCTGCTCGTCGCAGCCCTCGCCCCGCCGGGACCACAGCGCTGCGACGGGCGGCCTGCGCGGCAGCGCGAGCGTGCCCTCCAGCCCGGCCGTGCACCGCGCGCCGTCGATCGCTGACGAGAAGGTGGCGGCGCCCGGCTCGCCGCTGATCGCCCAGCTCACGCCCTGGATCACCACCACCGACGCCGATCCGACCGGCGGCCTCGTACGCCCTCCTTTCCCGCGCGTGCGGTCCTGTGCGTGCGCGTGTGAGGCGATGGCTGACTCGCGCCTGGTGTGTGTCTCTGTGAACAGCCGGACGTGCGAAAGCGAGCGAACTCGGCCGGCCGAAGCAATGCGCCGCCATCGCCGTCGGTGGCGCCGTCGGGCTCTGGGTCGCGCCGCCGGCGCATGCACTACGCCAAGCCGCTCCCGGCCCTCCCGCCCGAGGACTCCCCGGCATCCGCCGCGGCCGACTCGCAGCAGCAGCAGCTCTACGACTCGGGCGAGCCGCCGCTGCACCGCTCCAACTCGGGGGTGCCCCTCACTGCGGCCCGCCTGAGCGTGTCGAGTCCGACCCTGCCGCGACTGCGGCTCGATCGCATCCAGCGCGACGACAGCTTCCGCCAGCTCCTGAGCTCGAGCGAGAGCAGCAGCGACGAATCGAGCTCGAGCAGCCGCTCGTTCGGCCGCCTGGACGACGCTCATGGGGCGGACCACCATCATCACTACGATCAGATGTCGACGTCGTACTACGACGAGGGCTGCTGGTCGCAGTACTCGGGCGGCGACTGGACGGACGACGACTCGACGCCGCTGGCCTCGCCCGCCGTCCCGCTTCGCCCCGGCTTCGCACGACAGATCGTGTAGAAGAGGAAGAAGAGAATGTCGAGCTGACATGTTGTAGAGTAGACGTCCGCGGCGATGATGGTGGAAGGAGATGAAGAGGTGGAAGATAACATGCATGTTTTGTACATAGACCCAACACACTCAAACAAACGATATTATGTTCATACTGCGCACGACACACACGCTCCCCGGTAGTGCACGCGTGTGGTGTAGAGTTAACTTAATCTTTCGAGATCCAAGGCAGACAAGGAAAGAGTAGTGTGTACATGGTGTTTACAAAGTGAAAGAGATGAGGAGACAGCAGGGAAAGGGTGGGTTGGTGCTACCAGTTCGAGTCGGTTTCCCACACCCACGTAAGCACGTTCACCAGATCGCTCAGCGGCACTGGTTGCGACAACTGGCAGCATGACACCAAGAGCATAGGTCATCACGGAGAGGGAGAGAACAAATGCAATCGTGGAGGGTGAAGATCGTACCTGCCCTCGTGAGGTGACGTCGGTATAGATTACATCGGGATCGATGCGCTTCTTCTCTTTGGGCTTCTCGCTGTCTTGTGGCGTGCCCCCCTTTTTATCATTGGGCGATTTGTACTTCCATTCATGCCGCAGAGCCGACCAGGTCTGCTCGCCGATGTTGACCCAGCCCTCTCTTGGGCCGGCCGCCGATGTCCCACCACTAGGCAGCCCCTGGCAGCTCGCCTGGGCCTCAACCTGTTGCTCCATCTCTTGTACACGAATAATTAAACAATCAATTAATATTGAACCGAAAAAGATTTACCTTTATGGAAAATAAAGATGGAAGCAGGCCAGCAACAACAAGTTGATGGAGGGAAGGTGGTGCTGCCCATCGGTCAGCTGGCTATGATCGTAGATCAGTTGCAGCGAAGGAACAGCGACCTCATCGCCCACATCTCGCACAACCAAACATCCCGCGATCCCGCCAAATTGAACGAAAATGTGCGACTGCTGCGCGAGCTTGACTTGAATCTCCACAAGGTACACGTGCCTTCATACATGATGGCACAACTAGCTTCAATTTGAGTAAAATTTAATCACAAATGCACAAAAAACAGATCCTTGCTCTCTATCAAGAGATACGATCTCGAATCGCCTAGTCTCGGACGCTGCATCTCTCCTTCTCGGCCATCATCTCCTTCCTCGTGCGTCGTCTCATCTCCTCTGTCGATCGGCGTCTGGAGTAAAGGCGGAAGAGGGCGCTGGCCCCGCCCTATGTACATTCTTTACAGATGCTGCGTCTCCTCGTCTCTCCCGTTGCCGCTGCGCTGACGTCGGCGCGGCCAGGCCATTGTCTTCTTCTACTGCATACGCGGCACCTCGGTGCAGCCGAGCGGCTTGACGCGGTTGTTGAGACTCACCACCTGCCTGTCCTCCAGCATGCAGTTGTGGAGCTCCACCCTCTTCAATGACAGGGGCCAGGCGTTCACCTTCACATGCACCACCACCGCAATCGACATCAGCAATCAGAAACAACGACAACAACGTCAAGAAGATGATGAAGAAGGTACCTCGCCCAGTACTTGGCAGGCAGAGGCGTCGAAGCGGCATCGGTACAGCATGACGTGGTCGAAGTTGGTGTCTGCCAGCGCTTCCGCCAGGGCCTTGAGCGACCCGCCCGTCACGTAGCTGTCGCGCAGCTGCAGCTTGTCCGACGGGATGCCGCTGCACCACTCGACCCAGTGCTGCACACTGTGTGCGTTGTTGTTTCACATCACCCGGACAGTTGCGTGCGTGAGTTCCACCACGTCCACTACCGCACGACACACGCCACCGCACACGCACACACGCCAGTGAAACAGGATGGGGGGACGTACGAGGTGTGGGGAGAGGCCAGGAGTGGACCCTCGCGCGGGGGCGGCAGCGTGCAGTAGACTTGTGCTGAGGGGTTCATCATGGGAGTGTTGTAAGCCGCGAGGAGGAGCGGCGAGGTGGTGATTGCGGTGGTCGGGCGCAGGGCCGGGGTCGGCGTTGGGGTGGCCTTGACGGGCGCTGCGGGA
Organism: Acanthamoeba castellanii str. Neff; assembly: GCF_000313135.1. Lineage (NCBI taxonomy): Eukaryota > Discosea > Longamoebia > Acanthamoebidae > Acanthamoeba > Acanthamoeba castellanii. The sequence continues at coordinate 114,324 of NW_004457538.1, forward strand.
GGCGCCGGCGGTGAGCCGATCACGATGGTGGTGGGCTGCTGATGTTGCTGGGCAGCGGCACTCACGCGCTGGGCAGTGGCGAGCACGCCGGCGGGACAGGCGTGGGTGACGCGGCTCGAGAGCCTGGTCAGCAGCGACTCGATCGAGTCGGGCTTGGGCTCGAGCAGCTGGTAGAGCACCTCCGCGTGGAGGTTGAAGTCGGGCTTCTGGTCCAGGTACTTGAGGAGGTAGGGCACGCCGAGGTGCAGGATGATCTGACGATAGCGGAAGAAGCGCGCAAAGAAGACGCCGGCCCTTTCGCGGAGCTCGGCATCGATGGCCTGCTTGATCTCGCGAGCCGAAAGCCACCCACTGCGTGCACACTGCGTAGGAGGGAGCAGAGTCAGCATTAAAGAAAGGCCGACGGCTGAGGAAGCAGAGGACTCGCGCAACCATCTTACCTCTTCAATGAGACCGACCTCGGCCTCGAGACGGAAGTAGACGCTGCAGAGAAGCTGTGCGGGCAGCTCGAGGTGCGGAGGCGGAGTGCTGGACACGATGCTTTCGATCTGCTGCAGGTCCTCTTCCACAGAAGTCTGCAACTCGGCCGGCTGTACGAGAGGACAGCTCAGTCAGTTTTCACAATCATCATCATCACCATTTTCATCATGTAGTGGCGTGTACCTGAGGCAGCGAGATGACTTCGTAGTGGCCAGGCGACGGAGTGTAGTACAAGGAGATGGGAGGCCCTCCGAACTCGGTGCCGATCATGTAGTCCTTGCCGGGACGCAACCTGACAAGTGAGGACATGAACGTGAGCCACACGAAACGGAACGAAAACGAAACGAAGCGAAACGAGAGAGAGGAAACGGCACGTACTTGCCCTGTCTGTCCATGCGGAGGGCCACGTCGTCAAAGGTGAAGAGCTCAAGCGGTCGCTGGAGCTTCTGCGACAGCTTTTGCACCTGGATGTGATCGGCCCACACGCCGGCCTTGGCCATGGTGAGCGAATCGTTCACGTTCTCGATCACGAAGCCGTGGAACTGATATTCAGCGCCCTTGCCGTGGGCCTGCATCTCCCTCTCGGAGCCCTGTTGGTGTTGTTGTTTGTGTGAAAGACCCGAACGCACACGTGGAGTGGTGAGCAAGGGGGCCGACTTCGGCTGAAGAGCGGCATTTCATGACGATCGCGCAACTGTACCGTGTTGAGTCGCTTCCTGAGACCCAGGCTCAGCGCGTCCTCCCAGGCGCGCGTGATGTTGGGATACGTGTGCCGGACAACGGCCCGGAAGAAGCAGTTGCCATCGCCGTCGATCTTGTGAATCGTGTAGGGCGTGTGGTCGGTGACGAGCCTCTTGAACGAGTCCATGACGTCTGGAGATGCATGGCGCACGGACCAAGAGTGAGAAAAAAGCTTCGACGACATGAAGGAAAAGCTGGTGTGCAAACGTACAATCAGAGGCGGACAGGAACTCGAACATGAGTTCGTACTCTTGCTTGTGCAGGAACGGAGTGACGTCAAAGTCCAACTCTTCGACCTGCTTCGGCTGACTGTAAGAGGACAAGCCGGATTAGGTCCATGCTCGAACAGCAAACCGGGGTGCATGAAGAGAGAGAGAGAGAGGATTGGGGGAACGAACGTACATGGACTGGTGGGCCTCGGGCGAGTTGAAAAGGAAGCACTTGATGATCTGCATCTTGGTTTCCAGGAAGCTGGCCTCCTCGGCGCACAGTCCTCCGTTGGAGCGAGTGGCCTCTTGCTTGATGCTGTGGGCAACGGTGATGTGTGTGTGAGAGAGAGAGAGATTAAGCAGTGCGTTCGGCGGCCTAAGCGTGTAAGCGGGCAGTACCAGTCATTGATCTTGCGCAGACTCTGGAAGCAACAGTACATGCCTGGCCAGTTGGGGAGGGTCACCTTCGACAGATCCTTCTGTGGCTTGCCCTGTGTGCAAGAAAAAGAAGGGAACACGTCAGGTCACTGATGAGCTCTATCGGCCAACGTCGCGGAAGAGGTACAACGCACCTTGGTCTTCTCGTACAGAAGGAAGGCCGTCTTGGTAATGGTAGGGTAGTGTAGCAACTTGACGATCTTGTACTGTGGCCCGCAAACATGCAAGAATGGGGCGTAAGCGCGTAGTTTGTGGATGAGAGCGAGAGAAGGGGGTTGCAGACGTACGGTATTGGAAGCCTGCTCGAGCGTTTGAATGATCGCGTGGAAGGGGGTGTAGGGATCCTTGGGTTTGGACTTGCCCAGCAGATCAGCGACGTGGTAGGCATAGGCGCGAAGGGCCACGGGCTGCAGCACCTTGGCCAGCTCGTGCTCGGAGAAGTCCTCGGAGAGGGCGTAGGCGAGCAGGTTGTTGCGCACTCTCTCGACGACCGAAGAGAGCTGGCATTTCAACTCTGCCAATTCCTGGATGGAGGCCTCGAGAACGGCGATCCTGGAGCCAGGCGCTTCGGGTGCCATCTGGTTGCTGTCGCTACGTTGCTTGGCATACGCTTCGGATTGACGTCGCATGTTGCTCATGAGGCGAGGGTAGTGAACATCGCAGAGCTCGTTGAGCACGCAATAGTCCTGATTGATCGTCTTCCATAGGGGCATGTCGTCATGAGGCGAAGCGCACCACGATCCAGAAGGTTGCATGATGTTGGTGTGATGTATCTGTGGATGATGCGTCGAGATGAAGACGGAACGCAACTCGGTTTCCTTCTGCTTTCTTCGATTTGTCGAGAGAGTTTGCAGGTAGCCTGGTCTGAGGGACGCGAGTGAAGATTGATCGATCTACTGAGAGCAGAGATGATTCCACCGAGGCCAGAAGAGGACTGTGCAGGAAGGAAACCCGGTGATGGAGTAGATGGACAAGGGTTGAGCAGGAAACGTTTATAGAAGGACGACGAAGGATCGAATGGCGAACCACGAAGATGGACTCACGCGAGACCAGCCGTGATCGAGCAGGGGATCTTCTGCGTCTGTCTCTGCTGTAAATTTCTCCAGAAGTGAAAATGCCGTGTGTGGCACTCCCCAGATTTTTGCGGAATGCTCAGTTTCACGAAATTTTTCAGATGAACGAAAATAGTGCGCAACAAAAAGAAAATGAAGATTAAATCGAAATCAAGAAGATGGAAGAGAGGAACTTCGAGGAGCTTCTGGCAAGCATCTCAGCGGCCGCTGCACACGTGAACGAGGTGCCTAGTGTCTGTCGCCCTCATCTCTATGAGTGGTCTGATCGCATTGTCAGCTCAGGTGGGTGCAGAGGGTGCAGGAGAGCAACAGCAGCAAGAGGTTGTCGATGCCCTTGTGTCTCTACTCGACGTTCCCGCTGCACTCTCGGCAGAGCAGAGGGAGCGCCTGTTCGACCTCCTCCTGCCGCTACTCCGGCCTGACAAGGTGCGTTCACTCCTGTGCCCTTTTACTACTTCACCACTACACCGATGCTAACATGTACGCACATCGTGTCCCAGCCGCTGTTGGGTCGTGTCTTCTTCGACATCTTTCACGGCCTGCTCGGCTTCCTCCCCTATCCTGAAACACAGCCGGCCTGCACCCAGGTTCGGCCCTCCCACTCCTTCTCGCGCATTCATGTAGCGCCGTGACTTGGAGCGCTTGCTCACTCTCTGATCAACCACGCGGGCGGCAGCACAGATCGTGAACGACATTGCGGCCACGTGCAACCCGCGGGAGATGTGGATCGTGTGCACTGAGGCCCTGGGCCGGCCGCAGCCCACGGCCACCAAAGTGCTCCTACTTCACCTCCTGTCGCAAGGTGCGTCCGGTGCACACACGAGCACTGGAGGCAGAAGCTGACCATTACTCACACATATTTTCTTCTTCCTTCTCTCTCACTCTACGCTGCAGTGCTGCGAAGGCTTCCAGAGAGCTCGCGCCCGCGGTTCCTGAGAAGTGGGCTCTCTCTCGCCGCATCTCTGCTCCGTCCCAAGGACGAGCGTGCCAGCGGCGATGATGATGAAGAAGAAGATTCCGACGAGATGGACGAAGAGGTCAGTAGTGCTCACCTTATCTCTTCTCAGTTGTGCTGTCAACGTTGTTGACACGTAAACGTAGGACGAGGCTGAGCCCACGACCGCGGTCAAGGTGACCAACGCGTTCGGCGACACCGACGATGACCTCAAACGAAAGTACCGGCTCGCGCCCGACACCGAGTCCTTTGCCAAGGCCGCCCTCGAGCTGGCCCGGCCTTTCGTCTCCAAGACCACGACCCCGCTGGCACGAGAGGAGGGCGAGCTCGTGCTAGGGTTCCTGATGGCGGTACTCGCTGGCCCGGTCGCCCGCGCGCCGCTCGAGTCGCGGCCCAAGAACAAACCGCACGCGGGCTACTCTGGGATAGCCTCCACCGTCCTCGTATGCCCCCCCCCCGGTCTTCCTACGACACGACACACGTACCAACAACTCGCCAACAGGAACTCTTGCTGGCGCTGGGGTGGTCGGTGGACCGCGTGCTGAGCGCGGCGGCCACGATCAACCCGAGCGGCGTGGGCGTCTACGCCTACCTCGTCTTCGTGCAACCGCCTGACGTCACCCTGTCGCAGCACTGCCTGCCGATGGTCAGCTCCTCGCTCTACAGCTTCTGCCGGATCCTCCCCAGCCTCAGCCAACTCCTGCGAGAGTACCTACCCCCCCCCACATCTGCGTCAGTCGCTTTGATGTCGCCCCCCCCCTAACGCGTACGTTGGCGAATCCGCACAGGCCGGCGCCCAACGCGTCGTTCAAGGGCCATCGCCTGTTGGTCCACTTCACAGACCTCCTGCGCGGTTCTGCCGGCGAGGTGTCCGAGCCCGTCCTGGCCGGCCTCGGCGCCTCCCTCGACCAATGGCGAGAGCTGTGCAAGGTACCACTCAGCAGTTTCTTTCACTGCGCTCCTGCAACGACACGACCAACAACACGACACACACGACGCGCGCTCACGGTATACGACACACGACACACGCCAACCAGGACGTGATCACGTACATGGTGAGCAACCCGGTGGAGGGGGAGCGACAGACCGCCTACGGCTGCCTCGGCGCTCTTTTCACCCTACTGGGTCCGTGGGAGCGGTTCCGTGTGCTGGGATCGCTGCTGCAGGACTGCCCCTACGCGGCGGTGGCGGGCCTGCTCGTGGCGCGGCTCAAGGACGAGACCCTGCGGGCGTGGCCCGCCCGGGGCAGTCCCGCGGGCACGCACTGCCCGCCCTTCGCCAGCCCCAAGCTCGTCGACCTCTTCCCGCACTTCATGCACTGCAAGGCCCCCATCGAACAGCTCGACCTGCTCATGCACAGCCTCAACTTCTACCGCTTCCTCCTGCTCCGCGACCGAGGCGCCCAGGCTGTCGTCGGTGTGTGGCGGCCCGACCTCGTCGAGTGGGTCAAGGCCCAGTGGCTCTTGCCCTTGCGAGAGGTACATACAACCACCGAGACCACACGACCGATGACACACGCACGCGCACACGATCGATAACACACGAGTTAACGGGGGAATAGGCGGTGAGTGGGCTGGTGCAGGAGTACTCGACGACGCTGGGCGAGGAGGCCCAGCAGCAGAAGATTGCGATGCTCACGCAGCATGGCTTCCCGCAGTTGAGCCCCGAGGACATGCAACACGCGTCGACTGCCTCGCTCACCGCCCTCGCGCCGCTGACCGACCTCATCGACTGGGTCTTCTCCCTCCTCGACGAGCAGCAGCTCCAGCTCGCCCCCGTCCGCGCCGACCCCAGCCTCCTCCCTCGGCCATAATATATAAAAACGTGTTGCACATCAACCTACAGCGAGAGAAGGAACGGTAGCCAATGTTTCGGCCGAACATTGTCTGCCCAATGGTGCGTTTTGGCGGGAACGGGTTGGTGGAGCTGCTGGCAAAGAAAAACGCAGGCAAAGAAGGTGAAAAGCGAAAGGCCGCGTAGTGGCCAAGTGACTTGCTTGTCCTGGTAGTAGGCGATGGAGATGCAGGAGACGAGGGGAGGAGTAGAGGGGACGACCAGGCGAGAGGAGGGGACGAAGGTGAACCAAGCGGCAGAAGCGGCCACCACCGATGGAGGGATCATTTCTTCTTCTTCGGCATCCCGGCTGCTGGCGGACTTAGCGGGCTTACGTACGTTGACTGTTGTGTCGTGTACAAGACTGGACTGCTCACAAATCTCGTCGCGGCGGGAGTGCAGAGAGGGTGCAGGAGCGATTACTTCTGCGCGAGCGGGTGCTGGTCCAGACCAACTCGGCCCAGGAGCTCGGGCTACGTGTGGCCGCGAGGGAGCTCACCGAAATCGCCCACCGGGCGGAGAGGAGAGGCTAAGGCTAATGAACAGCTTCATGTACTCTCATTCTATCCCTCTCCTCTGGGGTGGTGGGTAGTATGCAAGTCCTTGTTGTTGTTGTGTGGTTGTCTATATACTATACAATCGCTGCGGGGCGCGTTAGCAGGTGTCTTCTACGAACACAGCACTATGCTTGGTGTAGAGGAAGTGCGGCCGCTTACGCGCCTGAGGTCCGCTGCTGCTGGCAGAGTTCCCCTGGACGACGGGGGACGTGCTGCCCGGCTGCGTCGCATCGGAGGAGGACCCGAGGCCACCGCTCCCCGCCGTGGCACCACCAGTGGTCGATGATGAAGAAGACGGTGCGGCCGTGGCAGCGAGGAAGAGGTGCGAGTAGCTCTGATCGAACTGCCAGTCGCGCAGCTCGGGCGCGTCGAGCTTCGAGGGCCAGTGGAGGATGACCTTGCCCTCAGTGCGCTCCCTCAGACGGTTCTCGTCGGCCTTGGCCATCGCCGCGCCGTCCTTCTCGCCCGCACGGGCCGCAGCCACGAGCGCACAGCTCAGCGCCACGAGGTCGTCGAGATGCAGGTCGGCGCTGCCAGCAGACGCAGCAGCGCGCCCCCCAGCGGCACCACCACCATCGACGGGAGCGCCCGCGACCGGTACGATCGTGTAGGTACCGTAGAAGTCGAACCGTCGCCGAAGCAGCTTGCCTCGCCAGAAGCGGTGGGTGAAGTGGAACTGGTCGCCCGGCCCGAACACGATCGTCTCGACGCTCCGCACCTCGGCGTGCGGCGCCTGCACCTGGCCCGACTCCTTCTTGAAGGCCCGCCCCGACAGAGGGGTCACCGCCTTGCCGCCCGACGACTGCTGCTGCTGCTCCCCGTCCGGTACGGCTCCCCCGCTGCCGCCGCTCCCGTTGCCGCTCCCGTTGTCGTCGCTCTCGTGCGTCATCTGACTGTAGCGCTGGCCCAGCCGGGGCTTCTTGTGGGGGTAGTGCGACGGGTAGTCGTTGCCCAGGTGGTTGTAGCTGTTGTTCGTCTGGTGGATGACGTCGCTGCCGTACGAGTTGCTGCTTCCATAGCCGCCGCCGCCGAGCGAGGGCGACGACGTCGAGGAGTGGGGGCTCCCGCCACCGCTGGTATGGTCGCTCCCTTCGCCCTCGCTGCTCGTGTTGTCGCTGCCCCCCTGGGGCTGAAGCCCGCGCCGGGGGGTTTGGCTCTTCCTGGACCGCTTCCTCGGCAGCTCACGCCTGAAACACGCCCGAAACAACACAATTAGGCGAGGCCTCGAGGGAGAAGAAGAAACTTCGCAACAACAACAACAAGAAGAAGACGGCCACGAAAAGTACGGCTGCCCCAGCCCTTTCTTAAAACATAGAAAGGGAGACGAGGTGGAAGTGGAAGGAGAAGGAGGAAAGGGTGAAGGGAGTCGTTTGCGCAACGTACCCAAGGGCGGCAGCTTCGCTCTGCTGCTGTTGCTGGAGTTGGTGGTGGAAGAGGTCTAACAACTGCTTGGAGTGGTGTTGCTTGGGAAGGAGGTGCTGCTGCGAGTGACCACCCGCCGGGGCCGAAGAAGCAGAAGAAGATGGAGTCGAGCGCTGGTGGCCATGGCCGTGGCTATGTCTGTTGTTGTTATTGTTGGAGTAGCTGCCGTGGTGGTGGTTGTTGTTGTTGAGGCTGAGGTGGTGGCCTGCCCCTCCTCCGCTCGCCTTCTGCCGCTTGAAGTACTCCTCGAGACGGGCCAGCAGCTCAGTCTTGAGGCCCGACGGCGACAGGCCGCGCTTCTTCAGCTCCACCCTCAGCCGCGTGCGGCCCCAGTTCAGGTACTCCTCTGCACTCACGTCCATCTTTCTTCTTCCTCGTCCTCTACTTTTTAACTTCAACTTCTTAGTTCTACTTCGTTGCCTGCAGACGCTCAAGGCCAAGAAGGTGGTCGAGTGCTTGGCTGTTGTTGGTGGTGTGTTGATGTCGGGCGGCAGAGCGGCAGAGTGAGGAGAACAAACGGGGGTCAACCAGGCCTTGTTGGGCGCTTGGAGGTGCAGAAAGGTAAGATCCGCCGTCACGAGACGGCAGGGGGGGAGGGGGCCAGCGACAAAGACTCCATTGTCCGGCGACGATTGGCCATCGACAACAATGGCCGGAAGTCCGGGTGTGACTCCGGGTTGCGATGCGAGGAATGTTCGTGTCTGGGCTTTCTGGGCGGACCGTAGCCTCGCAACAAGTAGTAAAAGAAATTGATCGGAAATTGTGTTTCTTCTTGAAATAAAAATAAAAAGATGGAGCTGATGGAGATTGAGAGCGAGGCGGCTCATCAGGGGACTCCTCCAACCAGAGCGGAGGGAGCACAGGACGAACCGGCTGGAGGGGATTCGATCTTGCAGGAGACACCGGCGGACGGTGGTGCTCCATTCAAGCCAGCCCCCTCATTTCCACTGCCATCGCGCTCCCTCCTGTGCGTAGAGCACCCTGCCCACGTACGCGATGTCCAACGCGCCATCACAACCCTCGGCGGCCTCCCTGCGCTTACCAAGGTACGCAGATGCCGCTACGATACTGCTGTTGCCCCCAGCCATCTATATTGAAGTGCTTCTGTTTACAACGGTGCCGACTGTCGGAAGGGCAGGCGTTCGAAGAGGCGGCCAAGCTCCTGGAGCTGCGCTTTCGTCCAGAGGATCCCTACGCGCACCCCCTGTTCGGTGACTACACGCTGGGCTCTTCGCTCCTCCTGAAGGTCACCCGCAGACGCAAGAAAGCCGCCCCGGCCACCCCCGCCACCTCTTCCACCTCCTCCTCCTCTACGCCATCATCGGTGCCACAACCACAGCAAGGTCCTCTTCCTTCTTCCCAAGCCAATGCGCTCTCTCTTCTCTTCTCTTCTCTTCTACCTGCTGTGCTGCTTTTGCCAACACTTCCCTCTCTCCCCTCTACAAACAAAACAGACAAGCCGAGCGACTTCAAGGCTGAAGTGGTGGCCATGATCCCCGCCGTGTACCAGTTCAAGGGTACGGAACAACCTTTTGAGTGGTTGGCGCGTGGGGCAGCAGCGATGTTGATGCTGGTGATGGCTCACACTCATCTCTCTCTCTCTCTCTCTCGCTCCGCTCAAGGAATGGCGGATTTCCAGTACGTGCCGCCCTCCGAGGTGGTGGTGAAGGAACAGCGAGGGGCCTTCCAGCTTGTGAGCCAAGGCACGCGGCCCTCTTGCCCACGGCACGACACGACACGACACGACACGACACGACACGACACACAGCGGCTTGGCGCTGTGGTCCGACTGACTCACTCCGCCGCCAGACTGGGGCGAGAAGGACGAGCCCATGCACCTGCCGCCGCCCATCTTCTCCAAGGTGGACATGCCGCAGAACTACCGGTTCCTGCCCAACCTCCTCTTCCGGGTCGTCGAGGAGCAGGGACCCGACGGCGAGGTACCGCCCGGCCCCGCCTTCCTTTCCTGCTTGCGTGGCCGCCCTTGCTTTGGGGGAGAGAGTACCGGCTCACCCCCCCCCCCGAATTCTTGGCATTCATTCTCTGTCGCTGGACCAGGTCACCAAGAAGTTCGAGCGAGCGCTGAGACGCCAGCCTGCGACTTCGTTCCGTCTCCCAGCGGTGGCCTTTGATGAAGGTGCGTTTGCCGTTGGTGTCGTGTGTCGTGTGGTGTGTCGTGCGTGTCACACGCGAAACCACGACACGCGCTGCACATAGCCTCTGGCGCGTCGGAAGGCTAACCTCGCCGGCGATGGGGTGCGCCGGCGCGCGTGGCAGAGGTGGTGCCGCAGGGCGCGCCGCCGGACGACCAGCGGAAGAGCAAAGACCTGAAGCGCCTGGAGGGCCTCCTCCGCACCCTGTTCGAGCAGCGCCCGGTCTGGTCCACCGTGGCCCTCCGCGCCAACGTCCCGTCCGAGCTCGCCTCCAAAGTCAAGAGGTGCGCCGCCGCCATCTCGCTGGCCCGGAAGAAGCAAATTTCCAACACTTTCGTTTGTTTGCGTGCGTGGCGTGGCGTGGCGTGCGTGTCACAGGGCGCTGTCGGCGGTGGCGTACCATTTCAAGAGCGGGCCGTGGCGCAAGATGTGGGTGCGCTACGGCTACGACCCGCGCCAGCACACCGACGCTCGCGTGTACGGCTGCCCATCTTCCCCCCCCCCCAATATTTCCCCATCGACCCAGCGACTGACTGACTGACGGCTTCATCGCTTGCAGGTATCAGGTCATCGACTTCCGCGTTCCGCCGGGCCACACCCGCCAGCGACACCTGGGCTACACGCAACACGCGCCGCGCCGACGCAAGCTCAACATGCAGATGGACGTCTCCACCATGCTGGAGCCCGCCTCCGCCCCCTCCCAGTACTACTACTTTGCTCCTCCACCCACCCGCCCGATGCAGGTGGTCTGTGGTCTGTGATGTTGGTCTCACCCATCGTTGCCACTCAGGGTGGAGCGAAAGGAGCTGCAGCTGGAGCACCGCTTCGCGATCCTGCCCAGCCGCCAGCAGACGCTGTACCAGCTGTGCGACATTGACGACACCCGCATCCAGAAGCTCGTCCAAGCGCCCGACGCCTTCACCACCACCTGCAACGTACGCGCTTTGCCTTCTTCTCCTCGCTCACCAACGCCGTCTTTCTTGAAGGCCACATTGTGCGGTGTATACGATCGAATTGTTTGCTGAAGCGCGCTCGCCTTCACGGCACACAGCGAGCCAACGGGTTCTACACGCAGCGGACGCTGGACGCGATTCGCAAGCTGATGACCGAACGCTTGACCATGCTCGTCAACGAGGCCAACACCAAGAGCAAGCGAGGGCGGCTGGAGGAAGGCGAGGGCGAGGCTGAAGAGGAGGAGCTGCCATCGCCTGCCGGCACGCCCATGCAGCTGCCGGGCGCGGGCGCGGCACAGGAAGCAGCGCCGCCGGCGCCGCTGGCCGTCCACGCGGAGAAGATCGGGGCGAGCATGAGCATGCTCGAGCGGATGCTGAGGGCGGGCGTGGGCGGAGCGGCTGCGCGAGAAGGAGCGAAAGGAGGCGACGATGACGACGAAGACGAGGAGGTGGAGCCGTTCGAGATACTGGATGGTGCGGCGGCGGGAGAGGCGCGACCAGGGTTCTACAGCCGGCTGCTCATGCAGGACGAGGAACCGAACGAGTACCCAGATGACGAGGAATCGGAAGATGAGGAAGAGAGCGAAGAAGACGAAGACCCCTGGGCGTAGTGAGGGCGATAACGTGATTGCGAATGAAGAGATTTGAACTTATTTATAGGGTGCAGAATCAAGAAGCATGCAAGGGGTTTTACTCCTTCTTGTCGCTGGAAAGCTTCTCCATCTCGGCCTGGCACTTCTCGAACTCCTCCTTGAACTTAGTGGCGTCTGCAGATGACAAAAATCAGTAAAATGAGCCTTGACTTTGAGGCGCGAGCAAGGTGATGGCACGTACTCTCAGAATTGGCAAACCTAATCGCCAAGACGTCGTCCCTAACGCCAGCCTCCTCATCGGAGACGTCAGAGTAGGCAGTCCACACCCACGACCTGTCGCTGCCAGCGTTGGTCTCGAGCTTAATGGCGGGGAGAACTGTACAGTTACACCAGAGATTTAAGAATGAGATTTGGAGTTCAAAATCAAAAATTCAAGATGCAGTACGTACTGTAGTGGTTAGCGCAGATCTTGAGGGTCTTCTCTCGGCGCATGAGCACGCGGATCTTGCCGCTCTCCTTGTGCTTCAAGAACTTGACATCACCCACGCCCCTCTCCTTCCATTCGCTGGTCTCCTTGGCGAAGCGGAACAGCTTGGCGCGGCTGCCAAGTGCAGAGCGAAAGTGAAGATCAGAATTGCGTAGAGCCGAAAAATGCGAGAGAAAAATGATGCGCTGCGCGGAGTAACTACGTACACCTTGAACAGAGTCTCCTCATTCTCCTCGTTGGTGACGACCTTCACCTCGGAGAGGTCGCCCTCAGCGGCAGCACCCTCAGCAGCGGGGGTCTGGCCCTCAGCGGCGGGGGCGGGAGTCTCCTCCGTCTTGGTCTCCTCCGCAGCGGGGGTCTGACCCTCGGCAGCGACGGCGGGAGTCTCTTCCGTCTTCGTCTCCTCGGGCTTGGTCTCGGTGGTGGGGGTGGTCGAATCGGACATCTTGGATAGAAATGGAAACGCGGGCGATGTGATGAATGGGCAGCAACGAAAAGAAAATACAGAAATGGCCTTTCCTTCTGGAAGCTCCGCGAATGTGTCGACAATGGAAAAAAAAACAGTTTTGAATTGATTTGCGCAATCTCGAGATCAACCCGTTGGTACTTGAAGATGAGGAAGGCATCGACGACCACAGTTCCGATGTTCGCCGGCATGGGGGCGGTGAATAGAACGGTTTCCAATGCTTCGTTTTGCTTGTTGCCTTCCTTCTCATTTGCATCGAATGGCGCGAAATCTGCGGTTATTGGCTCTCTTTTGCAGCGCACCTACTCTACATCTCCATCTCCCGCAGCTGCATCTCTCCACGCATCTCCCCCGCCTGCAAACGCTGCCCCGAAGCAGCGAGAGGAAGAAGAGGAGGTTACACATTTCGGCTTCAAAAATGTGCGAGCCAAGGAGAAGGCGTCGATGGTCGGGGAAGTCTTCCATCGCGTTGCCTCCAACTACGACCTCATGAACGACGTCATGTCCGCTGGTGTGCACAGGTGCCCTGTCCTCACTACTTTGCATTTTACTCGAATTGGCAGAATCGCGATTTTACGCTCACATGTTTTATTATTTATTATTTATCTAGATATTGGAAGGACCGGTTCGTGACAACCTTGAACCCGCTGCCAGGCACGCGCATTCTCGACGTGGCCGGCGGCACCGGCGACATTGCCTTCCGCTGCCTCGACCGCATGAAGAGCACCTCCACTTTCTTCTCCAAGGCCCCCGGTACCACTTTGCCTTTCGCTACTCTCCTCCCCACGCCGTGCGGTCCCCATGTGCTCACCACCACCACCGCGGGCGGTTGCGGCGTTGGCACTGAACCAACCCAGGAACCGGTCAGCGAGCATCGTCTTCGGTCACCGTGTGCGACATCAACCCGTCCATGCTCGCCGTGGGCAAGGAGCGAGGCATCGCTCGCGGGTACACAGAAAGCACCGGTACGACTCCGATATGCACCAAGTTGACGTCTGACACTGTCACTCGAGTGTACCCTGAACCTGCGTCGTCGTCTCTGATGATAGATCCGTCGGTGGCCTGGGTGGTGGGCGACGCCGAGCAGCTGCCCATCGACGACGCCTCCATGGACGCCTTCACGATTGCCTTTGGCATCAGGAACTGCACCCACATCGACAAAGTGATCAAGGTCCCTCCTCCCCCGCCCACCTGCACCCACTTTCATACAATGAATTCCCTTCACTTGACGAACAACGTTGTAATGATTGTCTGTCTGCTTGTGGTTGTTGGTTGTCTGCCACCACAGGAAGCGTACCGCGTGCTGAAGAAGGGCGGACGATTCATGTGTCTCGAGTTCTCGCACCTCGAGAACCACCTCATGCAGCAGGTGTACGACACCTACTCGTTCCAGGTCATCCCCGTCATGGGCCACGTCGTGGCCGGTGACATGGACTCCTACCAGTACCTTGTAGAAAGCATCAGGCACGCCTCACTCCCTCATACACCACACCCATTCCTGCATTCTTTGATTCTTTCTTTTCATTGCAATGAAAGCTAATTGTGGCCACCTTCCTTTCATCGTCGTCATCATCATCTTCATCATGGCACATCGCAGACGGTTCCCGAGGCAGGAGGTGTTTGCCGATATGATCGGACAGGCGGGCTTCCGGGCGGTGACCTTCGAAAACCTCACCTTTGGCGTGGCCGCCATCCACTCAGGCTGGAAGCTCTGATCAAGACCACCACACTAGCTCGCACATGTTGATTTTTCAAATATATTTATTTATTGATCAACCAAACTGGTCACCCCTGAAGGCGTACAGTACACAGCAAAGAAGACTGACATGTGCACTTGAGCTCCTGTCTGACCTAAAACCACTTGCAGCAATAAGAGAAGAGGAAGAGCACAAAAAGGCATTGCCAGGACCGGGAATTGAACCCGGGTTGTTGGTACCACAAACCAATGTACTACCACTATACTATCCCAGCTGCGGGCCTTGTTGCAGGCAGCCACCACACAGCAACCACTGGCTGCCACACCAAGGAACAACCAAGCTTGGTTCAGTCCACACAATACATGGAGAACTGAAAACGGTAAAAAGACCTCTTTATTAAGTCACGTGCCACAGAAGGAAAGCAGAAGAAATCAAAGAAGAATGAAGGAAATCCTGGCATTCACCAAAAAACGTGGCAATAAATTTCTTTTATTTCTCTCAATAAAATGGATGTCCAACCTCTCATCCCGCTCTTGGTCTTTTCGCCGTCGTAGCTTTGAACCACTCCCTCCCCTGTCTTCCACATGAGCGCCGCGTCCGACTCGACGTCAACCAGCGATGCCTCGGCTGTGACGGTGCTGGCGCGGTATCCGCTGCAGTGCGCCGATGATACCTCGCTGCGGCGCATCGAGTCGCCGATGCACCTGGGTCCCTTCGACCAGGTGGTGCCGCCTTTCGTGCCTATCGCAGTCGTCTTCGTCTACCGACCCGAGGCGACTCCATCATCTCCATCTCCATCTCCGTCACCACCGAACAGTGGCAGCGAGCTGATCCCAATCGAGCGACTCCATCGAGCCCTGGCCCACCTGCTGGACTACTATCCGCATCTGACGGGCCGTATTGCGTTCAATCCGCAGGACCAGACGCCCGAGATCGATCGCCTCGGCACCGGTGCCGAGCTGGTGTCGGCGCAGTGCGATGCACCGCTTGAAGCGTTTCACGCCGCCGCTGCGGCCCCGTCCGACGACGACGACGACGACGGCGCCGCGCCGCGCCTGCTCGTACTGAACCTGCCCGGGGCCGGCGGCAACGCACTGCTGGCCCCGTTCGACCCCAGCATGGAGGGCGTGTGTCGCGACCCGATCTTGACGGTGCAGCACACGCGCTTCGCGTGCGGCGGCGTCGCGCTCGGCGTGCGCCTGCTCCACATGGTCTGCGACGCCGACGGCTTCTTCCAGTTCGTGCGCGACCTGGCCGAGCTGTATCGCGCCCTCCGCGCAGCCGACGCCGCCGGCACCGGCGCACCAGTGCAGCTCCGCCGCCCGCCTCACATTCAGTCCTACCTGACCGACCTGTGCGAGCGCATGCGGCCGGAGGAGCGCGAAGCGGCGCTCGCGTTCAAGCCATCGGTCTTCGAACTCGACGAAGCCACGCCGCCTGCGCCAGCCGCGTCTGAAGCGCCATCGGCCGAGCCTCCGCTGCAGACGGCAGCGGCGCCTGCGCCTGCGCCGCCCATCACCGGTCGCGTGCTGCGCTTCGCCGCGCGCGAGCTCGAGGCGCTCAAGGCAGAGGCCAACGCGAGTGCGAGCGGTGGTGCGCAGCAGCAACTGTCGACTTTCGACGCTCTGTCGGCGCACCTGTGGCAGTGCGTGTACCGCGCGCGCCTGCGCTTGTGCGAGTCGCGGGGCATGTCGGCGAGCGCGGCTGCGCTGCACGTGTCGCGCGACTTTCTGACGTCGGTCAACTGGCGCGGCCCGAGCCGGCTCGACCTGCCGGCGCGCTACTTCCCCAACTGCATCTTCTGCCCCTTCTTCTCTCTGCCCGCCGACCGCCTGGCCGACGCGCCGCTGGCCAGCGTCGCTGCCGCGGTGCACGACGCCGTCCGATCGCTCAGCCGGCAGGAGGCGCTGCAGTCGCTGCACTGGATCGCCGCGCAGCCGAACAAGCGCCGGGTGCGGCTCGGCTTCCGCTTCGAGGCAGGCAGCTTCCTCGTGAGCCAGTGGTGCAAGTTCGACATGTACCGCGGCGCCGAGTTCGATTCGCTGCCGACGCTCGTGTCGCCGCCCTTCACGCCCATCTCGCTTGTCGACGGGTTGGCCTATTTTGTGGCCACCGAAGACCAGCTGCGCCAGTCGACAGCTGACGACTCGACTGAGGAGGGGCAGAACCCGAGCGCCGGAGCCACCACCGGCAGCATCGATGTCAACTTGTCGCTCAGCGAGCCTCTTTGGGCCATTCTGGACCGAGATGAGCGCTTCCGCCAATACAGCAAGCAGGGCTAGCAGCCAAACAGCAGGACCCTGGCTGATTGGAATCGTTTTCTTTTGTACCACAGACCGAACACAATCCGATGGCTACGACCCGTCACAATAATGCATAACAAGGCCCGCAGCTGGGATAGTATAGTGGTAGTACATTGGTTTGTGGTACCAACAACCCGGGTTCAATTCCCGGTCCTGGCAATGCCTTTTTGTGCTCTTCCTCTTCTCTCATTGTTGCAGGTGGTTTGAGGTCAGACAGGAGCTCAAGTGCACACCCACTACTTCACAGTGCTCAGTGACCTTGGCTGCCCCTGTACACACCAGCAGGTTGACATCAGCACAGAATGAATAACTCCACCACCACCACCACACCACCGCCACTGCTGCACTGCCGCACCACCACCGCCTCACCACCACCACTACCACCGCCTCCGCCTTGGACCTGGCACTTGGTGATGGTTATGAGGGTGTGCACGTCTACCCAACAATTCATTTTATTTACTTGCGTTGCGGAAGGCGCCTGATGTAGATGTAGACCAGCAGCTTGAGGAAGGAGTTGGCCAGCTTGTTCTGGAACATGAACAGGAACGCGGCGGTGAGCACCGACTGCACGATCTTTGACTCAATCCCTGTGATGTGTGTGTGTGTGTGTTGGGTGTGTCGTGTGTGTGTGTGTTGGGTACACACGTCATTTGCAGTGATTAGTGAACAGTCTTAAGCCAAGTGGCGGCGGGGGGGAGTGTAGTACCCTTGAAGAAGGAGCCGATGCCCTCCTGGGTGTAGATCTTCTGGAGCACATCGAGCGTGCCCGAGTACTTGCCCTTGGCCTGCAGTCGGGTCTTCACCGTGATGTACGGATCTGCATCGGGGGGGGGATGAGAGCGCGACACACACACGCGCGCGCGCGCACACACACACACACGACACACGACACACGACACGTTCATCGACATTGCCGGGAGGGGTTGGTGTACATGTGACAACGGTGGCCACCGTCTTGGCGATGGCGCCGAGGAGGAAGAAATCGGACGAGGAGAGCTGGCGCCCCGGGGTCCGCTTTTCCCACACCGCCTTGACCCGCTCGAACACCTTCAATGCACCACACGCACAACACACCGCACACGCACGACACGACACACGACGTCAAAGGTAAGCAACCGAGACATGGGAGCAATGGGTACCACACGCACCATGTACTGGAGGGCCGGGTTGATGACGAGGATCAGGGAGGGCACGAGCCCGTTCCAGAAGGCCTTGAGGCCGCCCTCCTGGTAGATCTCCTGGACGACCTGCAGGATGCCCTTCTGCTTGGGCCTCGCCGTCTTGAAGCCGACCTCGTCGTCCTTCTTGGTCGTCTCACGGCCCGTCTGCAGGCGAGTGGTCACCACCCTGTCGCCACATTCATTTTATTAGAATTATTATATTATAAATAATAATCAAATACAAATATACAAATAAATACAAATACGATTACAATTACAATTACAATTACAATTACAAAAATGATGGAGGCATTGGAGCGCGGACCAGAATGGGTTGGTGAAGATGACGGTGATGGCTCCGGCGAGTGCTGTGAAAAGAAGAAGGGGAAGAAGAAGATGATGAGGAGGAGGAGGAGGAGGAAAGAAGATGTGATGAGAAGAGAGTTTGGATGGCTGGGAGAAGGTGGAGGTGGAGAGGTGTTCTACCGCCGATGAGGAGGGAGGCGAAAGTGCCCACGGCTCGCTTCTTGGGACCCTTGCCTTCGGCGACGGAACGGAAGAACGCGTACCAGTAGTAGTACACGCCTGCACGACACGACACCCGCAACACGACACGACACACAAGGCGCAAAATAAGAAACGAGAAGAAGGTTGCATGGCAGCGCGTGTGCGTGTGCGGTGGTGCGTGTGCGTGCCTTGGGCGTAGGCGTTGCCGATGAGGGCGGGAGCGAGGCCGGCGTAGAGGGACGTCCAGC
Source organism: Acanthamoeba castellanii str. Neff (assembly GCF_000313135.1). NCBI lineage: Eukaryota > Discosea > Longamoebia > Acanthamoebidae > Acanthamoeba > Acanthamoeba castellanii. The sequence continues at coordinate 132,599 of NW_004457538.1, forward strand.
CCTCCTCGCGCAGCACGTGCAAGAACGTGTCGATCGGTCCTCCGTAGTTGGACCTCACCTGCACGTGACCAGACAATCATTCATTTATTATTTATGAATTATTTGTTATTTATTCATTTATATGGCTTATTATTATTACGCTGTAACAAAATAAAAATAAAAATAAAAATTATCAGCTACGTGCCTGCAGCTTGGTGACGATGGTGTACAGCGGGTAGGTAAGGCCCAGCGAGATCGCTCCGCCTCCCGCTCCTGTGGTGCAACGCAGCAGCAGGTGTTGTTAATCGCAGTCAAGCCTCGGCCTTGTCGATGGCGCAGAGCAATCTACAGAAATTTGAGATCGGATGCGTACCGGCAAGCGCCGCTGCCGGCGAGGCAAGATCGCGCTCGAGCTGCGCGACCACAGCATCCATCGAAACTCGTTCGCTCATCCTCGTGTTATGTTGTGCGCGCGTATAGTTTGTCGATTTGTTCGCGACAGCAAGTAGAAGAGGCCTCGCTGCGGGAACTACTTCTTCCCCAAGCGAAAAGCGCCGGAAAAGACAATGAGCAATCAATCCAAAAATGTTTGGTATGCCAAGCCAAATTGGGTGCGTTCATCACATTCTTTAGTAGAGAGCCGGGCAAAAAAACACAAAAAGAGGAGGGCACTGTGGGGGGCCGAGGCTTAGAAGTCGTCGAGGTCGAGCTGGTCCTGGAAGTTGCCCACAGAGTCCCTGCCGAGGGTGAAGTAGAACTTGTCCAGGTGGTAGATCCTCATGTAACCATCCTCACTTCCGCTCGTGTAGCTGTTTCGAGTAGAAGAAGATGGAAATGAGACATGATGGCTCGAGTAGAAGAAGAGAGAGGAAAAAAAAAGATGTAGCAAGACGATGTTGTGACGTTATATACCTCTTGCCGTCGGGAGCGTAGGAGATGGTGTTGATGGGACCGAAGTGGCCCTTGATGGAGCCCAGCTCCTCCTCGAAAATCATGTCGTAGATGCGGGCCTCGAAACCGCCAGACTCGACGGCGGAGGTGGTCACACCGTGCGCCTTCTGACCACCACCCAGCAGGACGTGGTCCAGGATGGGCGAGATCGCAGCCGAGTTCACGGGCTTGGCCGACTCGAACGTCTTCAGCAGCTTGAACGTCTTGCTGTCGTACAACTGGGGAATGGAAGAAATAGTAGAAGAAGAAGGTGAGTGCGCAAGCCTCAAGTGGAGAGGGAAGTGGCTGTTGGCTTACCCTGGCGGTACGGTCATCCGACGATGTGATGAAGTAGGTCTCGTCCCACGAGAAGGCGATGGAGTTCACCTGAGCCTGGTGGTCCGTGATTGTGTGCAGGAGCTCTCCGCTCTGTATTTGGTCAAGTAGAAGAGAGATCAGAACACAAACCATTGTGGTGCGTATGACAACAGGGAAAGGAGAAGTAGAAGAAGCGAACCTCAGGATCGTGTATGTACACCGAGCAGTCCTCGCTGGAGTAGATGATGTATTTGTTGAGGGGTCCCCACAGCGCTTGTGTGATCTTCGCGCTGGGCGTGGGAGCCACGATCTCCCGCATGGGCAGCGGGTTCTCTGCAGTGCGGCCCAAAGAAGTGAGAAGGTTAGCACAGACAAGAGGCACCAACATGTAGCGCGGTGTACGCCGCCACCGTACGTTTGGCGGGCCTCTCGGGGTCGAGCTTGTAGATGTAGATGGACGAGGCCAGCTTGGTGAAGGGATCAGTCACCGCAAGGAATTTGCGGTCGCCCTTGGCAAAAGCGACGCACCTCACGGGTGCTCGGTGAGACCTGATAGCGCGCAGATTTCAATGTCAACCGAAGAACGTACAGATTTATCTGGAGATTGGCGAATCCACCAATCTACATGGTAAAATTGGCAACAATTTTCGGTGTAGAGGGCATACCAGGAGAAGAGCTCCTCGCCGGTCTCAACATTCCAAAGCTTGGCCGTGGTGTCGGCGGAAGCAGTGAGAAGAAGCTTGCTATCCCCTGTAAACAAAACGAAATCATAAGAAAAATGTAGCAGGAGGTTGATTGATGCCGAACGCAGAGAATGAGGAAATTGGAGCGTACATGAGACATCAAGCGACCACACAGCACCGGTGTGGCCCTTGTAGGTGCCGAGGCGCTCACCGGTGTCGGAGAACCACACGCACGGGGTGGGATCCTTGGCGGCACTGAAGATCAGATCGCCATCTCTGTTGTACTTCAAGAACGTGAGCGCCCTCTCGTGTCCCTTGAGCAGAATCGGTCTCTGCAATGTGACAATTGTGTCCCCATGTCAGCGATCAGGCGGTATATTTGGATGGCGATCTCAAAGCCGCAGCGGCACGAGGACACAAGCGCAGCTTCAAAGGGAAGACAAAGAGGGAGCATGACAATAATCGACTCATTACCATTGTCTGTTGTGGATGAAATCAACAAATGGGCTTTTTGTGGCTTAGATGCAGAAAAAAGCAGGGCCGGAGAGAAAGGTGGCAGAATAGCAGAGTAAAAAGGCAGACGGGAAAAGGCCGTGAATTATAATTGTGCACGAATGCTGCAGAGATGAGAATCCTGCCACCAAGGCCTTTTTACACCACAGCAAACATTGGTCATGTAGCACAGCCACCACCAGGATGAAGGAAGCTGAGAAGTTGCTCTAGGGATATCGTGCTGATACATGTTCAAGTTGAGATCCCCTCACAAAAGGCTTCATTTTTTTTGTCGTTGGCACAAAATGGCGCCAACTGGCAAAAAGTTGGTGGAATTTTTTATTACCTTTGATGCTTGCAGATGCAGAAGGCCACGCCGAAGCGTCGAGCACCATCGGGAGATGGTGTCAAGAATGGGGAACAAGCCAGTGGGTCCAGCAAACGGCCACGGCTGTCTTCGATCACGAATGAAGAAGAGCAGGAGGATGTCGCTACATCTCACTACAGCGAGTCTGAAAATCGTCTCCTTGATCGAGTCGCGCGAATGGAAGCCGAGGGCGAACAAGAATTACAAAACCTGGATGAAGAAGAGTTGACACGACACGAGAAGCATCGAAACATGCAGCAAACGGAAGCCGAGGTGGGCATTATTGAAATGATCAAGCTCGAGAACTTCATGTGCCATCGTCACCTGGAGCTGAAGCTGGGACCCAACATCAACTTCATCATTGGCCAAAATGGAAGTACGTTCAACCCCACGCACCAGATTATTTCATTTAACGGCAAATTTAATCGCAAATTGTAACCGTTAACTGCTAATCTTGCTATTATCTAACAATCAACCCATCTCTCCAATCCAAGGCGGTAAGAGCGCCGTGCTGGTCGCACTCACTGTGTGCTTGGGAGCAAAGGCTGGCTTCACCAATCGTGGAAAGAAGATTACCAACTTCATCCGTGGAGACGCCAGGTTCGTTGACTCCCCCTTTGATGGTCATTCGCGCTCTCTCTTTTCTCTCACATCATCACACGCAACAGCTCGGCCTCTGTATCTGTGACGCTGCGCAATCGTGGCGCGGAGGCCTACAAGCCCGACCTCTACGGCAAGACCATCACCATCATTAGGACCATCGCACGGTCCGGCTCGTCGGGCTACAAAGTCAAGAGTGACAGCGGTACGCGAGTCTCCAGCAGGTCATGAGGGTGGCTCGAGCCACCAGCCACCTCACCCTTTTGGATTGTGTGCAGGCAAGACGATCGCGACAACGAGGCGTGAGGTGCTGATGGTGATGGAGCAGTTCAACATACAGATCGAGAACCCCTGTGTGATCCTCATGCAGGACACCAGCAGGGCGTTCTTGAACGCGAGTAAGCCCGCCGAGAAGTACAAGTTCTTCCTGAGCGCCACCCAGCTCCAGCAGATCAGTGACGACTACCGCACAGTCGACGTCAAGGTGCGTTTTCCTTTCCTTTGACAGCTCACATCAATGATTGCGCCGCGAGCCACGTGCTGACATCGCCGCGCCGTTGTGACAACAATGTTGTTTTTTTCCCCCCCAGCTGAACGGTATGAAGCAAACGCTGGAGAATAAGCAAGACGTACTGCCCGACCTGAAGAAGAGGGTCCAGGAGCTGGAGCATCAGTTCAGGGAAGTGGCCAAGCTGCGCGACCTCGAAAGCCAGGTCAGCCAACCCCACCCCCCTCTCCCCCCCCTACTCACGCTTTATATCAAGGCCCTCTAGGCCAGCTGAGCTTTGCGCAGCTTCGCTAACCCCGCGTGTGGCACAACACGCTGCAACAGGTCCGCAAAATGAAGGGCCACCTGATTTGGGCGCAGCTTCAAGGCCGAGAAAAAGAGCTGGCCGAGTTGCGCGAGAAGGTCGAGGCCCGCCAGCGCGAGATCGACAAGAACGACCAGGTCCTGGACAAGGTGCGGCCGCCACCACTGCCTTCGCATGCCGTCTCGCCCCCACCCGAGCGCAGCGCAACACAACACTGTTGAGATTTCTTTTGACTCACCAAAGCTTGCTTGCGCTGTCGTCGTTAACATCATCAGATCAAGAACGCGACGCAAAAGCTCACGGAGAAGTACGAGGCCCGGCAGAAGCTGGTGGACGAAACCGGCGCGCAGATCCGTGCGGCCACCGCGGAGGTCGAGACCTACCGCACCCAGATCGGCGAGATCAAGCGCGGCATGAGCCACCACCAGAACACGGTCAAGGACCTGCGGAAGAGGCGCGACGAGCTGGCGCTGCGTATCAGGAAGCTGCAGGAATTCATCAGCGACGTGCAGGAGAAGGCCATGCGCGACACACAGTGCGCCTACACCAGCTCGCCCCATTCCCCGTGCCTGGCGCACCCGCCTCTGCTGACGCCACCCTTCGCAGAGCGGAGAAGCTGGAGAGGCAGGAGAGGATCGCGGCGCTGCAGGCGGCGTTGCAGGCGCAGCACGAGAAGGCCGAGGCGATGGACCAGGAGCTCGCCGAACACGAGCGCCAGCGCCAGAGCATCGACGCCGAACTGAAGGACCTCACCGCCAAGGAGCGCGAGGTCGTTCAGGAGGTACATACATCCGCACCTTGCCGGCTTCCCCCCCCCCCTCTTCTCCACTTCTCACCGCCTGGGATTCACACGACGTCGCTCTTTTGCCCCGGTGGCGTGCAGGCACAAAAACTCGAGGGCCAGATCCGCACGCTGGAGCTGCAGAAGGCGGACCGCACGCGCTGCTTCGGCCGAAACATGCCCGCCCTGCTCGACGCCATCAACAGGTGCGTGAGACAACTGCCACGCCAGCCTTCTTTGCTCGAATTGTGTGTGTGTGTGTGTGTGTGTCGTGCGTGTGGCATGTGTGCGTCGTGTGTGTGTGTGCATCGTGTGCGTGTGTGTTGTGATAGCATTCTATGCGGCTGACCACTTGTTACACTGACAACCCTTTGTTCGAACGGGGACGAGAGCAGGGAGCGTCGGTGGCAAAAGAAGCCCATCGGCCCGCTGGGCCTTTGCCTGACGATCAAGGACGACCAATGGGCGACGGCCATCGAAACCGCGCTCGGTCGTACCATGGACGCCTTTGTCGTCGACAACCACCACGACGAGAAGATCCTCAAGGAGATCGGACGGCGCGTGGGGCAGGTGTGTCATCACCCCCCCCCTCTTCCCCCTTCTCCCCCACCCCCACAAAACCATCAATTCAGCGCTCAAGTGCTCACGCGTCGTGTCTTGCTTCATCACCTGCAGGTGCCGGACATGTATGTGCAGCGGTTCCAAGACCGGGTCTACCACATACCGGACAATGCGCTGCCTCCGCCCCACCTCACCACCGTCCTCTCTCAGCTCCAGGCCGACGAAGTACGCCCCTCGCCCTTCCCCCCCCCTTTTTTTTCTTCGCGTGCGTCTTGTGTCTGACTGACCGTGTTCGGGTGATGGTGGCGGTGGCGGCGGTCCCTCCGCTACACGATCTCGTGCACCACAGGTCATGGTGTACAACTGCCTGATCGATCAGCGGCAGATCGATAACATCATTCTCATCCCGGATCGACAGCAGGCCTCACAGGTTGGTCCCCCCCCTCACTTGTGCAGCTATGTAACTGGCCAACCACATTGCACAGATTTATCTCACTACACGCCACTACACGCCACACCACCACTGCGACTGATGATCAGATCATGTTCCGACAACGGCCGCCGAACGCGAGAGAGGGCTACTTGCCGGACGGCTCGCGACTGCTGGTGCGCGGCGGCGCTGAAGTGTTCAACGCCGGAAACACGCGCGCGCGGAGGCTCGGCCGCAATTTCGAGGAGCAGATCCGGGACGCCCACGTTGCGCTCGAGCACAAGCAGAAGGAGGCCGCGCACTTCAGGCCGCGCGTGCAGGAGCTGCGAAGCGCTGCCGATGCCGTACGCCACACACACACACACACACACACACACACACACACACACACACACACACACACACGACGACACACACGCATTATTTGCTGACGCCAATCCAATCGTGGGTGGTGGTGGTGGGGCGTAGACCGCGCGAGCGCTCACGCAGCTCCGTAAGCAACGGGCGGCGCTCAAGCGGGACGAGGGTCGGCTCACGGCCGACATCCACGAGCTCCAATCGGTGCGAGAGGAGGCCCCGCCCGACATCTCCGAAGCTCAGACCAGTCTCGAGGTACCCCCCACAACCCACGACACGACACGACCAACGACACGACACGCAACACGACACGCGACACGACACGACACGACACGACACGACACGTGTGTGGTTTGTCTCTAACTTTGGGGTGTCAATGGGGAAACAGGGTTTTCTGAAGACGAAGGAGGAGCTCGAGGCCGAGCTGGCCAAGGCCATGGAGGTGGCCGGCCAGGTGCCGGAGGAGCTGGGGCCGTTGCAGGACAAGTTCGCCGAGAAGAAGGCCGAGATCGAGAACCTGGCCGCCCGCAGCGAACAGATCGCCGCCAAGCTCACGAGCGTGCACAAGAACATCACCACCGTACGCCCTCCCCTCACCTTCCCGCTGTGATGACGTCAGCAGCTGCTGACGTGTGTCGTGCGTGTGCGCGCGTGTGTGGAATTGCAGATAGCGGCGAGGGAGAAGCAGATGGTGCTCAACAAGGAGAAGCTGATGCAGTCCAAGCTGGAGGAGGAGACGTCGCTGGCGGAGCAGCGCGCCGCGCTGGACGAGGAAATGCGCCGGGCCGAGCAGGCCGTCCCGCGGCCCGAGGAGGACCTGCCGCCGCCGGCCCACCTCCAGCGCGAGATCCAGAAAATGGAGGCCCGCATCCGCTCGCAGACGGTACCCCCGCGCGCCTTGTGTGTGTCGTGTGTCGTGTGTCGTGTGTCGTGTGTCGTGTGTGTCATCTGCAGTGTCAACGACTCAACGTTGTTGCTTGGGTGGGCGATGTGCGTGTGTGTGTTGGTGTGGACAGGACGGCCAACGGAGTCCGGCGGAGATCACGCGCGAGTTCAAGGCGGCCAAGAAGGCGTACGACGAGGCCACGTTCAAGGTGCAGCTGTTGAGCAGCCTGCTCGAACTCCTCGAAAACGACCTCAGGGTAGAGACAGCTTCGCTTCTCCTTATTTATTTATTTATTTATTGTTTGTTTGTTTGTTTGTTGCATTTTCATTATCTCGGCGCTAACCAGGTTCGCCACTTTGACGCAGGATCGTCTGAACAAGTGGCTCCTGTTCCGTCGCTCCATCGCCAACCGGACGACCTTCCACTTCCACGGATTCCTGAGCCGCAAGGGCTACGCCGGGTACGCGCCCACTTCGCCCGTCGTATTGGGGGGGGGGAACAACGTTTGATGTTGTGCTCATCTCTCACATCAACATGATCAACAACAACACGGCCAGGTCGCTCTCGTTCGACCACCAGCACCGCCACCTGGACATCGAAGTGCAGCTCGACGCTGCTCAGGGCGGTCCGCAGGGCGCACGCGACACGCGAACCCTCTCCGGCGGCGAACGCTCCTTCTCCACCGTCGCTCTCCTGCTCTCCCTGTGGGAAGGTACCATCATCCCGCACACACCGCACACACCGCACACACCGCACACACCGCACACACCGCACACACCGCACACACCGCACACACCGCACACATAGAACGCGCTGACGTGTCGTGTGGCCGCGCAGCGATGGAGTCGCCCTTCCGTGCGATGGACGAGTTCGACGTGTTCATGGACGCAGTGAACCGCCACCTGTCGCTCAAGCTGCTGATCGAGTCGGCCCGACAGCAGAGGCACCGCCAGTTCATCTTCATCACGCCACACGACCTCACCTCCGTCGCGTCGGGACCCGACGTGCGGGTGAACCGCATGCGCGACCCCGAGCGAGCCGACATCGTCGGCATCGGCGCTCAGCAGACCATCCTCGACCAGTACACCCAGTCTTGATCATCGTCTTCGTCGTCGTCATGTAATATGATCACAGTGTGCGGAAAACAACAAGAACGGTTGGCATGCAACTGTTATATAGTGATGATGGTTGGCATGTAACATTAACAACGTATGTATCAATTACTTGGAGGGAGGAGGGGAAGAGGGGGAGGCTTCGATGCCCACAAAGCGGAGGATGCGGCCGAGCATGGACTCGAGGGTGAGCGAGGGGAAGAGTGGGCTGAGGAGGGACAACGTCGCCAGGGCGGCGAACGGCACGAAGCGCTTGGCCGGAAGCAACGGCTGTGGCAGCGTCTCGCTGTGCGTCGACGCGCGGCGTTGGTGAGTGCACAAAATAACACGACACGACACGACACGACACACGACATGCAACGCAACGGAAGAATAATGGGTACCTGTCGTAGTAGAGGTTGTTCATGGTGGCCATGAAGGACGGGTTGAGCGTGTCGGGCTCGTACTCGGTGAGGTAGAGGATGAGCGCCAGCGAGAATCCAGCAAATATTCTGAACCCGCGCTCGGAGCGCACGTCGAGCGTCTGCGGGATGACGCCGCGCCGCACGCCGCTCACCAGGAGGCCGTAGATGCCCCGCGCGAACAGGTAGAGCACAATCTGATTATTTACACTCCCCGACAGCCCCTTACTGTCGCCGAACCCTATGTAGCCACCCACAAACCCTGCGTGTCGTGTCGTGTCGTTGTGTCAGACAGCACGCAACACACACACACACACACACACAAGTGACTCACCTGCGATCCAACACTCGAGGCCGCCGTCGACGCCCATCCGTCGGAGAATGTAGCAGATGGCCTTGTAGATGCCGACGAACATGCCGAGGTTCTTGCCATGCTGCACCAGCTGCTTCATCGTAAACACCAGCCTGTTACGATAGCTGCACGGGTGGTGGTGAAATGCAACAGCGCGTGCAAGAACGCCACACGGCACACACAACGACAACGGCTGTGAGAACGCAGCAAAGATGGACAAGGAAGAGGTAAATGATCGATGACGAACCTGGACTCTCGATAGAGGAGGGCGTAGACGAAGGCCTGGATCACATAGGGTAATCGAATGCGAGCGCCCATCACGATGCCATTCCTACAATTGTTGTAATATAAAATCAGTAGAATTAAAATTGAGAAGAGATTTGTGGCTCTACACGAATGAAATGAAAGACGAAAAATCGATTCGACCAACCTGTAGCCGCGAAGAGCGCTCAGCAGGGAGCTGTGTCGAATGAGCCAATTGAAGTGTAGCTTGGCTCCCCGAATAAATGTCGGGGCGGCCGAAGGTATAAGACTTGCAGTTGAAGACGAACTCATTCTCCTCCGCTGACCTCTTCACATGTCCCAGGCCCCAATGTTGGGGGAACGAAGCAATCCAGGCAATCGGGGCGTCGTGGGATTTGCTGTCTTCCTTTATGTTGCGGCCAACCGCCAGTATTGCATTTCTTTTTCTTTTCCAAACTGAATTCCTTTTGCACCGCGATCGAGCACGTAGTGAATGAACGCATGTCCTATCTATGATCAGGGCTCAACCGAACCCTTGATATATACATATATATATATATATATATGAGGGCCAGAGGAGGATCGTATCACGTACCAGATTGTATATATGCTAGTTAAAAAAAAGCCGGTGGTAAGGTTTCAGGACCGGCGCACAGTGGCACCCATCCCAGACAACAGAGCGTGATTGTTCGAAGTAGCCCAGCGACTGTAGCACCGCGCCCATGAAGCGATGTGTGCGGGCGACCACCTTGTGGCCAACAGTCTTGCGTTGGTGATCGTGGGCTCAGCCAGAATTCGCGGAAGGCTGCCGTGGCGTGGTTGACAGGATCAAAGCGGGTGGAGCCCGATGCTGGGCCGGCGACGTGTGCGGTCGAGACTTGTCTAGTCGTTGCATTGGCGGTGGAGTGTGAAAGTGGGAGGTTGATGACGTTGCGATGGAGCTTGTGACCGCCACCACATCACTCTCTCTTTTTATTTAAAAAACAATCACCGTGTCAATGTCGAGTGTCATTTTGGCACTGTGCCATTTCTTGTCAAGCCAAGCCAAGATGGAGATGAAGGTGGACACGAATGAAGATGATCATTGATTGAATGGAACTACAAAATACACGCGCTTTCCTCTCCCCTCGAGCTCTTTCTTTCTCTCCTTTTAGCTGACTTCCTCTTCTCCCCCTTGTTTTTTCTTGCCTCTCTCTCTTGCGTGTCCACGTCGACGATGATGAAGGTGATGAAGGGCTCACAAAACTGTGGGTGACGACGACGCATTGACGGCGGCGAGGCGGCGGTGATGTGTTGAAACGGCAAAATTGGATCGGAAAGGAAGATGATGATGAAGGTGGTGGTACGCCGCCGTTGGTCGGTGATGATGACGACGATGGGCCGGTCTCGTCGGTCGACTCTCGGGCTGGTTGATGGTGAAGATGAGGAAGACGTGGGCGCGACCACAACTGGTCGTAGCCGAGCTCGCTCATATTTACATTTCCACTCGCGCCCGTGTGGGTGCTGGTGGGGTGATCGATGTCGATGAGTGTGTGGCGACGGCCGTAGAGGCGAGGTTCGAGGAAGAAGCTTCAGAAGAGAGAAGAAGAAGATGGAGAAGGAGAGGAAGTGGCTGATGGTGGTCGCGGCCGTGTTCGTGAAAAGTCTCTTGTTGACGTCGCGCTGATTTACTTGCGCGATGTGTCCAGCACTGTACACACGTCGTCCACCTTGGACAGGTCTTCCAGGAACGATATCAAGTCCTTCAACGCGTGCACGATGCGACCCAAGTGAGCACACGAGCAGAGACAGACAGACAGACGGACAGGCAAGAGTGTAGGCAAAGTGTGACGCACCAGGAGCTCGGTGTCGTTCATGTCGTCGAACCACGAGTCGATGGGCACGGCATGGTGAGGGTGGAACAGATACGAAGCGGGCGAGTTGTCGATGATGATCACGTTCTTCATCTCCCTCCCGAGTTTGGACAAGTCCTGTGTGCGTGTGGCGAGACAGTCAGAGTGTGAGCCGACAGAGAAGAGAAGAGAGGAGACCGGGTGACGGACGGACCTTGACAAAATTGCCCTTGTGTTGCACGCACGACTCGCGGAAGAGCCGTGTTCGCGTAACTCGGTGAATGTCGAGCAAGTCGAGCACCGGATCGGCGTACTGGGCAGAGGCAACGGAGCCAACAACGTTGTCAGTCACTCGCCGGCGGCGGCGTGGCTTGCTTGTTGTTGGGCAGTTCTGTGGGTCGAGTGTGGGTACCTTGGCCAAGCTCGCGGTGAAGACCACAACCTCAAAGATCTCGCCTACTCGCTTCATGAACGTGTCCACTCCAGGTCGCTTCAGGACGTACACCTGGTGCATCTGATCCTCCACCTCGACGGGAATGATGAAGTCGGCATTGTTGATTGGCTAGGGTAGGACATGTCGAGAAGGCCGAACAAAAATGAGCAAAATTGAATCCGCGGACACGCGAATGCAGAATTGGGCAAATCGGAAAAGAATCGGGCAGAAGGGCACCTTGAACGAGCTGTGCACCAAGGTCTCATCGAGATCTAGCACGAGAGTCTTCTTTCCGCTGTCCTCTGCCAGAAGAGGCGGTAGCAGGTAGTCACGGCTCAACTGGAAATGGTGGCCCAACATAAACATGCAATGGTCAGAACGTGTAGAAGCAAATTGAGAATGCCATGGCATTTCCATGCGAATGTGGATTGAAACGGAAGCAAGAAGACGGTAATGAGAGGAAGACGGGCGGAAGGGTAAAACATGTACATGAGGAGAAGTATTGGAAGAAGCGCCCACTTTCGTCATGCGATGTTCCTCATCATCAGTCTCTGGAAGGCAGCATTGGAAAAGGGAACGCATCCATCCCTTTTTCCTGCCGTTTCGAGATGCACGGTGCTCTTGAGGGCGAGGTGATTGAGATCCATCGCGTGAGACCTGCGTTATGAGGTTTTGATGCGGCTCATCCCGAGATACTTGTGTTATGGGCGAGCTCATTTCCTACTCGTTGTGTATCGTTCGAAGAAGTAGGAATGGTCGTTGGGGAGATCGAAACGACCAGCCGAGCCGCACGATGAAACGAGTCCAAAGAGAAGAAGGGATGAAAAGATTGAGATGGAGGCGGGGAGATCCAAACAAAAAAAGAAAAAATAAATTGCAGGTGAGAAAAAGCGGGTGCACCAACGGCGCTCAGTGGTTTGAAACCGGACTTCCGGTGAACATGAACCACCTCTGCTTGGTGGGCGGAAATTGCCAGGATTGCAAAATACACTAAATGGTTTGGCAATTTTAGAAATGAATTAGCAAAATCAAGAGTTCACAGAAAAATCAAGCCGCAAAAAGAATTCATTTTCGGCTGCGCTTGAGTTTTTTCACGCAATCTATCAATCCTACGAATTGGAGAAGCAGCATAGAAACAATGAGCACGGTGTCGAAGCTGAATGGGATCGCGTCGGTGGGCGATCAGAAGACCAAAATCGCTCAGTACAGAGATCTGCTGAACGAAATCTTCGCGGCGCAGAAGGCTGAGGATTTCAATGCCTTCGTCGATCACATGGTGTCTGAGGACACCCCCCTCGTCATCTCGCGACAGATCCTCCAGAACTTTGCTCAGATCCTGAAGGACCTGCCCACCGAGCTGCACAAGACTGTGGCCACTTACGCCCTTGCCAAGCTGCAGCCCCGCGTGGTTGCGTTCGAGGAGCAGGTGTCCATCATCCGCGAGCACCTGGCATCCGTCTACCAAGATGAGGAGGAGTGGGCTGAGGCTGCCGCTTGCCTGCGTGCCATCCCCCTCGACACTGGCAACAGGTGCCCCCCCCCCCGATGCTGCCGCTGATATGCTTCCATTATGAGACCAATTGTATAAATGCCTTATTTGCCTCGTGCAGAGTGCTGGATCCCGAGTACAAGGTCAACATTTACGTCAAAATCGCTCAGCTGTACCTGGAAGACGATGAGGCCGTGCAAGCCGAGACCTTCCTCAACAGGGCCTCGATTCTCATCCCTGACTGCAAAGAAGCCAACCTGCACATGCGCTACAAGGTTCGCCTCAGCCCCCCCCCCTTTTTTTTCTCCTACTTCTTTCTGCCGCTGTCGCCATCTGCTGGCCTTCAGATCGTTATTGGAGTGCTACACGCATCACCAACCACGCACCTTGCCGACAACAGGTCTGCTTTGCCCGTATCATGGACTACAAGAGGCGCTTCCTCGAGGCGTCGTCGCGCTACTACGAGCTCTCGCAGATCGTGGGCGAGCGGGAGAGGCTCGACGCGCTCAAGTGCGCCGTGACGTGCGCCATCCTGGCCAACGCCGGCCCGCAGCGTTCGCGCGTGCTGGCCACCCTCTACAAGGACGAGCGGTGCTCCAAGATCGACATCTACGACATCCTCGAGAAGATGTACCTCGAGCGCGTCCTGAGGAAGCCCGAGGTGCAGAAGTTCGCTGCCGACCTCAAGCCCCACCAGATGGCGCTCCTCTCCGACGGCTCGACCGTGCTCGACCGTGCCGTCATCGAGCACAACCTCCTCTCGGCCTCCAAGATCTACAACAACATCACCTTCTCCGAGCTTGGCTCTCTCCTCGAGATCACTCCCGAGAAGGTTCGCGTTCAGCTCAGCCCCCCTCATCATGATCATCTCCTCTTGGTTCTTGTCGTGCCTGAGTACCGTCAGATATCGGTCTGACGCATCATGTCGCTTTACACAAACACAGGCCGAGCAGGTGGCGGCGCGCATGATGGTGGAGAGCCGACTCCAGGGAAGCATCGACCAGATCGACAAGCTCATCCAGTTCGAGACTGGTAATTGTCTTCCTCCCTCTGCAAGACCTTCTTACCCTCTTCACCTTCTCCTTGAGCTCACGTGTGCACACTTTTTTTGCCTTGCGCCAGACGGTGGCTCGCTGAACCTCTGGGACAAGCACATCGAGGGAGCGTGCCACACCATCAACGTCATCGTGGAGAACCTCGGCACCAAGTACCCCCAGTTCATCCAGTCCTAAGCGAGGTCTATGTTCATAGATGAGCCATTCCCTTGGAGGTGTATCTCTAGGCTCTCAACAAACAATACAGGCCACCAAGAAATGTAGCAAAGGTCTTCTTCTTGAGCTCTCTGGCAAAGAAAGAGAGATAAAAAAAGAATTAATAATTATTTAATAATTATTTTCTTTTCCGGCTTTTCTGGCTTTGTTCCCTTGTCTGGCTCCGGAAGAGATCATCATCTCCCTTGATTGCCCTCTTCTCCTCGCTCATTCCTGAACAACATGGCTGATCCCTTCTTCATGTCCGATCCCGCCGCCCGCAAGCGGAAGCGTACAAAGGTACACCCGGCGCATCTCTTGCCAATGAATTGAATTGTGATTATTAATCGGAGACGATTGGCCCTTGCAATTATGATTGCAGGCAAGCGATGACGAAGAAAATGAGGAAGAAGGTACTCTCATCTCTGCCCTTTGCCCCCCCCCCCAACAAACGCGGCGAACGCAGGAGAGATTTTATGAGATTTTATTCAATTTACAAGAAAATAGGACTTGGTAGAACGGAGGAAGTAGCAACGCGCATGCGTGCCCTTTCATTTGTTTTCGATCTTGTTTGCAATCGCCCAATCTTTTACCTTCATCTCAACTTTGTCTGCTTTGAATCAATGAATGGCAGGAGGTGCGCTGGACCTGAGCGAAGAAGAGGGAAGCGAACAAGAGGAGGAGCAGACCGAAGAGGACCGCTTTGCTCACGAGACGCCCGACGAGACGCGCCTGCGACTGGCCGAGCGCTACGTGCGCAAGCTGGAGGCCCTCAACTCGGCCAAGCGCGGCGACGAAGACGACGACGAGGAGGAGGACGAAGAGGAGCTCAACACACGCGTCCACAAGCGCCTCAAGCAGGACGTGCTTGAAGCCTCCGGACGTCATCGCCGCCGCTTGGCCCACGAGGTGTGTTGCTGTCCCGTGTTGCGTGTGTCGTGTGTGCATGCGTGCGTGTGCGTGTGTGTGTGTGTTGGCGTTGATTGATTGTTCGATTGTAAAGGTTGCGGCGCGAGATGTGGCGGCGGCCGAGGCGGGCATCCGAACCATTCGGGGCCACCAGCTGCCCCTCACCTGCGTGGCGCTGGCCGACGACGAGAAGACCGCCTACACCGGCTCCAAAGACGGCACAATCATTCAATGTACCCCCCCCCATCATACCCCCCTCAACCACACATGATGCGTGTTGCTGACGTGTCATGCGTGTCGTGTCATGTGCGTGTGTTGCGTGTGTTGCGTGTGTCGTGTGCGTCTGGTGTTGTATCATCAGACGACGTGGAAACGGGCAAGCGGCTGTGGCGAGGCGGTCGGGCGCCGAGGAGGGAGGCCAACGAAAAGGCGAGCAAGGGGAAGGGCCGGGGCAAGAAGGGGAAGCAGCAGATGAAGAGCGACAAGTCCAAGGGGCACGTGGGGCACGTGCTGGCGATCGCGGTCAGCTCCGATGGACGGATGCTGGCCACTGGCGGCGACGACCGGCTCGTCCACCTGTGGGACACCCGCACCAACACCCAGATCGACACCTTCTCCGGCCACCGACAGGCCGTCACCGTACGTCGTGCCGCCTCGTGTGCGCGTGTGTCGTCTCATGTGTGCGTGTGTCATTGACTCAATGCGTGTCGTGTCGTGTCGTGTTCAATAGGGCCTCACGTTCCGACAGGGCGGTCAGGAACTGTACAGCGCGTCGGCCGATGCGACGGTCAAGGTGTGGAGCACGGCCCAGATGTCCTACGTCGAAACCCTGTTCGGACACCAGGCGCCCGTCACCTCCATCGACTGCCTGGGCCAGGAGCGGCCTCTCACCGCCGGCGGATTCGACCGATCGATTCGGCTCTTCAAGGTACACCACCACCGCTCACGCCTCGTCTATTGCGTGTTGCCTTTGTTGACACTTTGATGACTGTGTGTTATATGTCGTGTGTCGTGTCGTGTCGTGTGCGGTCGTAGGTGGCGGAGGAAACACATCTGGTGTGGAAGGGACACACGGCGCCGATCGACGGCGCGGCCTACCTGACGGACCAGCTCTATGCGACGGTGTCGCAGGACGGCTCGCTCTCCCTGTGGGACCTGGGTCTCAAGAAGCCCCGCTCGACCGTGCCCAACGCCCACGCCGGCCGCTGGGTCACCGCCGTCGCCGCCTGCCGCCAATCCGACCTCTTCGCCACGGGATCCAGGTGCGCACACGACACGACACGACACGACACACGCACGAAACACATGTGCTTACCTTATATTGTCGACACAGTGACGGAGTGGTGCGCTTCTGGAGTGCGCCGCCCGCGGGAGTAGGCAAGGTGGAGCAGGTGGGCACGGCCACGGCGGCTGGATTCGTCAACGGGCTAGCCATAGCGCCCTCGGGCCGCTTCGCCCTGGCCGCGCTGGGCACCGAGCCCCGCATGGGCCGCTGGGACCGCCAGCCCGACGCGCGCAATGTGCTCGCTGTCCTCCCCCTCATCCCCGCCCCCCATCCAGACCACCCATAAAAAAGCACCTTCAGAATTCTTTTAAGGTGGCGAATGAAACCCAACGTGTCAGGCTCAGTGAGGTTTTCAACCTGGTGTTCCCTGGCATGCAAGTGCCCTCAATGGCACATGTGGGATCATCAACCTGGACTGGGAGTGATCTTGGGCACCTCCTCCTGTTTCACAGAGCACAGAACAGCTGGTGCCAAGAGAGTTTTTTTCTTTTTTCTTTTTTAAGCCACAAGGAAACAGGCAAAAGAAATTGACCAACTTTCTGAGGCCTCAGCTCAAGGCGAAGGAGGACCCTACCAAAATCCGCTACTTAGGGTGCGCACTCATCTGTTGTCCATCTGCCTTCTCTCCTTGGCCACACAGCCTTGCGATTCATCCTTTTCTACTGTACGCTGCGCATCATCTTGATATACAGAATAACAGATTTTTTTTCGATTATCATTCAGTTGGCAGATCGGAACAGGATATTGAACAGAGGAGCAACAACAACACATAAATGGAACCGCACAACCACGGTGGCGCCGAGTTCCTGTCCTCCTCGCCCAACTGGTCTTCGATGGCTTCCCCAAAATGGGGATACCTGTCATCCGCAGCCGCGGCCAGCCTGCGATCGCCCTGGGGCGACGCTGGGCTCGGCACAGGCGGCGACGATGGTGAGGGCGAGTATGGGGATGAGGCGCGACGAGGATGGGGAGATGGAACTATAGAACGAGAGGGCAGCTTCAATGGCGCACCGAGATTAAAGGCGGAGGAATTCGAGCGACGATGGGTGCCCCCAGCAGTGACAGCGCTCCTACAGGCGCTGGGCGGACCCGCAGCCCCATCCCGAACAGAAGCGCTCGAACAGCTGCGCCAGCTCCTCCTGCGCACGACGAGGGAACACGCACGGCAAGCGACGCAGCCGCACCTCGCCACCTTCACCATCCTCGCCAACGAATCGCCATTT
>NW_004457538.1:150522-157676 GCF_000313135.1 Acanthamoeba castellanii str. Neff
AAAGAACCCAACACAGAAACAAAACATTGTACCTGCTTCAAAGCGCCTTTTCTTCTTTTCTGCGCAACGGTCTTGGTTGCATTCCTTCACAGGTCGTCTGCATGCACAACAATGGTGTGGTGCATGCTTTGTCCCCCTCTTCAGCCGCGGCTCCTCCATGCTGAGTACAATAGAATTATTTATTTTATTTTATCAAAGGCTGGCGCAACACTGTCGTTTTTCGTTTTTCAGCCTGGTGCGGAAGTTGCCTGCCTTGCCTTGTCATCACTTACCTTGTATGTCCTTGGGGGTCACCGCCCACAAGGCAACCGTTGGTGGGTCCGCCCCCAAGGTTAAGACTTATGTACGGATTTCCCATCCGCACGTCGGATTGCAATTTTGCCGAAATGTGCATTTTTAAGGTCTTTTCTTGCATTTTCTACACATTTTCCGTTCATATTTCTCAGATTTTGTGCATTGAACTGGTTGAAGTGTACTGATGACACCAGTCTGTTTCTGGAGGGTGTGCAGATACTGGTATCACAGCCCTGACAATCTGTACATGCTGCCAGATAGTTAGTGAAAAAGAGTCACTGACCCTTTTTTGTAAACACTTGGTTCAAGGATACTGGCAATGATGGCATGGCACTTTTGACATTGATGGACATGAAACAAGAGTGCAGTGTTGGTGGTGATGAGTGAGCAGAGGGAGGATGATGGCTCTGGACTGGAAGTGATCTTGTGGACCTCCTCCTGTTTCACAGAGCACAGAACAGCAGGTAGCCAAGAGTTTTTTTCTTTTTTTTTCTTGTTAAGCCACAAGGAAACGGCAAAAGAAATTGAACTACTTTCTGGCCTCGGGACGAGAAGGAGGACCCTACCAAAATCCGCTACTTAGGGTGCGCACTCATCTGGCCACACAGTCTTGCGATCCTTTTCTACTGTGCGCTGCGCATCATCTTGATATACAGAATAACAGATTTTTTTTCGATTATCATTCATTTGGCAGATCGGAACAGGATATTGACAGAGGAGCAACAACACATAAATGGAACCGCACAACCACGGTGGCGCCGAGTTCCTGTCCTCCTCGCCCAACTGGTCTTCGATGGCTTCCCCAAAATGGGGATTCCTGTCATCCGCAGCCGCGGCCAGCCTGCGATCGCCCTGGGGCGACGCTGGGCTCGGCACAGGCGGCGACAACGATGGTGAGGGCGAGTATGGGGATGAGGCGCGACGAGGATGGGGAGATGGAACTATAGAACGAGAGGGAAGCTTCAATGGCGCACCGAGATTAAAGGCGGAGGAATTCGAGCGACGATGGGTGCCCCCAGCAGTGACATCGCTCCTACAGGCGCTGGGCGGACCCGCAGCCCCATCCCGAACAGAAGCGCTCGAACAGCTGCGCCAGCTCCTCCTGCGCACGACGAGGGAACACGCACGGCAAGCGACGCAGCCGCACCTCGCCACCTTCACCATCCTCGCCAACGAATCGCCATTTGGCGAAATCAGGAAAGATTTCACTCAATTTCTCTCATTTCTGGACCAGGTACGCCCCTCTACTTGATCTTCCTGTCTTCCTCATTCCTTTTCATCTTTCCTCGTTGAGTGAGTGGTCTGATCTTTGTTGGCATGCGCTGCTGCACAGGAGCTGGGGCTGAAGCCGCCCGCGTCACAGAACCGCATCTCCTACTTCGTGTCCAACATCGACATCACGCCCCTCGAGCCCGAAGATCCGCACACGCGACGCCTCTTCTGTAACATATTCATGCAAACGGGCAAACGTACGCTGACTCTCCACACGACACACACACGACACACACACACGACACACACAACGGCGAAGGAGTACTGGCTCTCATCTCCAACCACCTACAAAACAGTCACGCGTCTGGTGCGCATCCTGGGCTGGCACTCAACCGTACGCTCACCTTCCCTCACCTCGTGTGTCGTGTGTGTCGTGTGTGTCGTGTGCGTTATGAAAGAGACAGCTAACGCGGTGGTGTGTCCTATGTTTTTTATATGTGACAGTACTTGGACAGGTATTTCCAGACGATGAGCCTGGTGATGCGGGCGAGCGGGCCGCTGCCGCTGCACATGCGGAACTACATCGCGATCGTGGCGGCGAGCCAGTACCGGTGCCCGTACCTGGTGGCCCAGCAGGAGCAGGAGTTCCTCAACAACGGCGGCGAGGCCACGTGGCTCAAGGGCATCGACCACGTGCCCAAGAAGATCTCCCACCTGCTCGAGATCAACGCCATCCTCGCCCACGAGCCGTGGAAGATCACCCGCGACCACATCGCCGTCGTCGTCAAGGGCACCGACGCCTGGTCCATCGGCGAACTGGTCCACGGCCTCGTCATCATGGCCACCTTCCGCTCCCTCGCCGGCATCGTCTTTGGCTGCGGCATCGCGCCCGAGGCCGACCTGGCCCTGCCCGACGTCGACCCCACCACCACCCACGACCACGGCGCCGGCGCCGGCTTCTTCGCCGCCTCGGCCGCGGCCACGACTGGCGGCGACTATGCGAGGTCGCCGCGGTCGCGCCGGCCGACGACGGGCGTGGCGGTCAACCCGATGCACGAGACCGTCAAGATCCTGCAGGCGCTCAAGGAGGCCTCGCCGTCGCCCGAGCCCGAGCCGCCGCTCCACACCAAGCGCATCGTCTTTGAGAACGCCGGCAGCGAGGACCCGCTCGGCAGCGACGACGACGACGACGACGACAATGACGACGACGAGGGCCTCGCCGATGTCGGCGGCGGCGGCGGCGGCAGTGGCGGTGGTGGTGGTGGCAGCGGCAGTGGAATTCGAGCAACGCGCGCGGGGAAGCTGAGCCGCTACATCGGACCCTACAGGCGCACGCACGCCGACTTTGACGTGCACGCGCGGGACTATAGCGTGTTCCGGGTGCAGGACTACAGCTGGAAGGAGCACGGCTACGCGCTCGTGTCGCGGTTCTACGAGGACGCGGCGCCGCTGCTCGATGACCAGTTCGACCACATCTACTACATGACCTACCACACCATCTCCTCGCACACCGACGTCGACACTGCGCCCTTCCGCGAGTCCATCTGGTACTACGTCCACCGGATACACGGCCTCCTCCACGAAGACTACGACTACCGCAACGTACCTTGCTTTTCCCTTCTTCTGTGTGTGTCGTGCGGTGTGTGCGTGTGTCGTGTGGTGTGTGCTGACGTGTGTGTCGTGTCACGTGTAGGTGAACACGTACATGAACCGAGCGATAAAGCACTTTGTGAAGAAGGTGGCGTGCTTCCCGGACCGCATCATCAGGAACGACTTTGAGAACATCGGGGTGGACCTGCGCCCCGAGGAGAAATGCCACGTCGCCCTCCTCGCCGCAGAAGCGCGCAAGCAGGCCGAACTCCTCTACGGCCTCCACGTCGTCATGCAGTACATGACCTGATCGATCTACTTCTTCTCCATCTCATCGTATCGACCCCCATAAAAAAAGAGAGAGAGCGCTGCTTCAAAAGTGAAACAGAACAACAACGTGTGAAAGAAGAACTTTCTTTCTTCACCATCCTTGCTCGTGTGTGCGTGCGTGTCGTGTCGTGTCGTGTGCGTTTTTACAAATCAACAACGTCATCGTCGCCAAAGACTCCAAAATGGTGACGACGATCAGGGCAGGACGATGAGGGGCGAGTTGCTGTTGGATTCGGAGCCGCTACCCCCGTGGTGGTCGGCCAGGTAGGCCGGCGTCTGCCGCGGGTTGACCTCCGTGTCGCTGCCGCCTGTCGAGGCCCTGCGCTCGCCCGGGAACACGCCCGCTCCCTTGGCCGCCTTCACCTTGCCCTGCCGCGCGCCCCAGTAAGCAACACCGCACACGACACACGACACACGAAGAGTCGGGCACCTTGGCGGCCAGTCCGGCGCCTTCCGTGTGCTTGGCGGGCCGCTTTACTTTGGCGTTGCGAGTGACGCTTGAGTGGTGGGTGCTGTAGCTCTGCGGCTTACGCAGCTCCGTGTGCGTGAACGACACCGACGACTTGACGTCCGGCGCCGCCTCGCTGAGGGCGGGGTTGGTGGCCAGGCCCATTTCCTCGTCCTGCGCGGGCGCCGCCTCCGCGTCGAACGTGTCCTGGTTGATGCTGAGCTCCTGTACACACCGCACACACCGCACACACACGCGTGTGAGTCGAGGAGCGCAAAGCCGAGGTTGGCGGTGCGCCAAAGGGAGGGCGTACGGCGAACTGGGCGTGGAGCTTGGCGTGGGCCTCGGCTCGCTTCTTGGCCGGGATGTGCTCCACGGTCTGGATCTTGCCGTCGCGCATCCAGATCACGCGGTCGGCGAAGGGCTTGTGCGCCAGCTCGTGGGTCACCATCACCAGCGTCAGCTTGTCCTGTGGTGCGACACGTCAGCAACACGACACACGACACACGACAACAACGGTGCGTGCCTTGACGTGGAGGTCGGTGAGGAGCTTCATGGCAATGACGGTGTTGACGGTGTCCAGGTCGCCCGTGGGCTCGTCCAGCAGGAGGATGTCGGGCTCGTTCGCGATTGAGCGCGCGATCGTGACGCGCTGCTGCTCGCCGCCTGCACCACCGCCACCGCCATCACCACCGTTAGGCCTGTTTTGTGTTTTGTGTTTTGTTTTTTGTTTTGTTTTGTGTTTTGGGTACCGGAGAGCTGGGAGGGGAGGTGGTCGAGCCGCTTGCCCATCCCGACCCTGGTCAGCAGCTGGATCGCCCGCTGCCTGCGCTCGGCGCGATTGTACTTTCCTGCTCGGCGTCACATGTCAGCACGACACGCACGACACGCACGACACACACACACACGACACACAGGCCGGGCGTGTACCGGCGAGGATCATGGGCAGCATGACGTTCTCCAGGGCGGTGAGCGAGGAGAGCAGGTTGAACGTCTGGAACACGAAGCCCCTGTACAGAGCGCCCACAATCAGCACATCAGCACATCAGCACCCTACAAATTGTGTGTGTCGTGTGTGTGTCGTGTGTGTGTGTGGTGCGTGCCGCACGCACAGTGAAAGGAATGGAGAGAATGTGTGCGTACAATCGGGAGCGACGGATCTCGGAGAGCTCGGTGTCGGTCGTGGAGCGGGAGATGCCTGGAGCCGGGTTAGCAGGCGCACGCGGTCAGGAACACGCTTGCAAACACACCGCACATCGCACACCGCACACACACGCGCGCGTGCAATGGTGCAAAGTAAAGGTGGGGAGGTGGTACGAGTGTTGCAGATGCGCATGTTGCCCTTGGTGGGCTTGTCGATGGTGCCCATGATGTTCAACAGCGACGTCTTACCACCTGAGCCAGATAACAATGTTATAATTCCAATTAATAAATAAAAATCTCAACAAATAATAACAAATACAAATACAAATACAAAGAAACATGTACTCAGAATAAAAAAGGATAAATAAATAAATAAAAGATTGGCGATCGAGTAGAAGGAGGTGGGTACCGCCGCTGGTGCCGTAGATGATGAGGAATTCGCCACGACGCACGCTCATGGACACGCCACGCAGAGCTGGCACGCCCTCCACGCCCAGCAGGTAGGTCTTGTGGATGTTGTTCATGGTGATGACCAGCGCGTCGTCCTCGCGCTCGTATTCGTCGAGCTTCACGAGCGCTGTGACGTTGCTCCCGCCGTAGTACTGGTCTTCGCTCCAGTCCTTGTGGGCCTCCTTCATCACTCGCATGTCATCTTGCTCCTCTCCTCCTTGGGTGTGCCCTTCACCATCATCACCATCGTCATCTTCATCTTCGTCGTGCCTCGCTTCACGAGAAGGTATTACGTCCTCATCGTCGTTTGAGATGGCAGCATTGAAGAACCCTCGCTGCCTCTCCTTGGCAAACGTTTCCAGTTCCATTTGTTGTGAAGAAGAAGAAAGAAAAAAGATCTGTGTGCCCAGAAAAAAAGAAGAGAAGCGTTCTTTGTGATGATCAGATGTGTCTCAGTCAAGAGCTGCGCGCTGAGCCCAATCCGAAGTCCCTCAAAGTGGCTTCTCTTCTTCCTCGCGGTTGCGATGAGTGAGTGAGGATGACGCGAGATGGAAGCGCAACCTCACGCGAGAAATGCCCCTATCGGAGTTTTTATTTGTGCTAAACTCCCCTTTTCTCATTGCGCGGGTTCAAGTCCCGCACCAACCATCAACAAAACAACGGCAACAAAATCTTTGTGCGATGGTGCGTGATGATGATGTTGCGCACATGGAGGAACGTCGAGGCGATTGCGAAGGGGCGATTGAGTAGTGTTTAGATTTTGTTTTTTGTTTTAATTACCCCACGTTCCCGCTATTACCACAGATGTTATTTACTCGTTGGCCTCGTTGTCGCCGGCCTTCTCCTCCTCCTTGTCATCGTTGTCACCATCGCCCTGCATGTCGCTCGTCCAGAGGGTAAGGTTGTCCCTGAGGAGCTGCATGATGAGCGTGGAATCCTTGTACGAGTCCTCCGAGAGGGTGTCGAGCTCGGCGATGGCATCATCGAAAGCCTGCTTGGCGAGCTGGCAAGCCTTGTCGGGCGAGTTCAGGATCTCGTAGTGGAAGACGGAGAAGTTGAGGGCAAGACCGAGGCGGATGGGGTGGGTGGGAGGGAGCTCCGTCACGGCGATGTCCGAGGCGGACTTGTAGGCCTGGAGCGAAGCATCGGCAGCCTCCTTGCGGCCGTCGCCCTGGGCGTACTCGGCCATGTAGCGGTGGTAGTCACCCTTCATCTTGTAGTAGAAGACCTTGGACTCACCTACACGATTCAATCAAGGAGTGGGTGAGCGGAGTACTCCGGCAAAGTCGATCGCTAAATGCCAGCAGTGAGGGTCTTGAGAAGTGATCAAAAAACGTACCGTTGGAGGAAGAGGGGATGAGGTGATCGTCGAGGACGGCGAGGATGTCCTTGCAGATGCCGGAGAGCTCGTTCTCGACCTTCCTGCGGTACTCCTTGATCATCTTGACGTGCTCCTCGTTGCCCTTGGTCTCCTCCTTCTGCTCGATGGAGGAGATAATCCTCCACGAAGCGCGGCGGGCACCGATGACGTTCTTGTAGGCCACGGAGAGCAGGTTCCTCTCCTCGACGGTGAGCTCAACGTCGGTGGTGGCGACCTTCTTCATGGCCTCGACCATCTCGTCGTACCTCTCGGCCTGCTCAGACAGCTTGGCCATGTAGACATTCTCCTCGCGCTCGCTCGACATGT